>NC_052144.2:24848570-25148570 GCF_016086655.4 Lepeophtheirus salmonis
TACATTGGTACGGAAGTTTGTGAGTATTAAGTGAAAAAGGATTCTAACTTTATTTGAGGCTCTCAGAGAAATGAACAAAAAAAGTCAATTTTTTTTCTTCGAAGAAGAAATGAGAACAATTAAAAAAAAAAAAAATATGTCAGATAGTTTTAAATAAAATCTTGACTTAAATAATAAAGAACTATGTGTAATCTAGGAATTAAGTCATTTATTATGTTTTTTTTCTTCATTATTAAATCATTAGGTAACTGAAAATAATAAACTTTTTGAAATTTGTTACAGAATATTTAATGTTATATCAAAATTTTTAATTAACCTATCTTGGAAAAATATGAATAAATAAATTAACAATTTAGTTATTTACACCTTTGAAGTCAATATTTGATTCCCTAATATTGGTTTATAGAAATTTGCTCGTTTTTGTCCAATATCTATGTGAGTTTATCCACTCGCTATCTACAAAGTAGATAGAGCGTCTATTTAATAAACAACGTTTAAAAAAAATAGATTTTCAGTTAAACAAATGATCCAATTTTAACAAAAAAAAACAATGCCAAATGAGACCTCACTATTTTTTTATGATTGCTCAATATAATCGACAAAAAAGGTATTGAATCGACTTTGGAAAGGGGTGCAAGTCTTTTTGACAGTCTCCGTTGGCAGATTCTGAAATTCTTCCGAGATTGTAGACAACAGATCGGACTGAAGAAGGTTATGTTGGTGTGTCGCTCAAATGCGGCATACAGAAAAAAGTCCATGGGGTTGAGATCCGGTGATATTGAAGACCAAAAATGGGGTCCAATAATGTCCAAAAAAATATGATAATAACTACCAGTTCTACAGTTTTCATTGTGGTATGGTATGAAGCAGAGTTTTTTTGCCAAACGAACGGCCTCCCAGCTGCAAATTCCCTAATACAGGGATTCAAATTATTCATATTTAATCAGTTTGATCGTTGTCTCGTCCTGCGTGGATTGCAACAAAGACTTTGTTTTTCACGATTATGGAACTATTTTTTGACTGAGGCAAAAAAAAAAAAGTACTATTGTAATTGCATTCTTGGAAAAGCATTTTGACAGAGTCGTCAAGCCGGACGAGTGACCTTCTAACAGACCAGATTGCAGCCCCTGTGACTACTATTTGTGGTCTGAGCTGAAGAGCAAGGTCAAAGAGACTCCCCATAACAGTATTGTTTCCCTAAAGTGCTTCATTAAACAAAACATGACCACCTTTTCACCTTCCATCGCCGCCTGTACTCTGTAATTGAATCAAATGGTGGGCACATCGAGTAACAAAATGTCCTCAAATAGCTGCTACAAATTATTATTGTAAAAAAACTATGCTTAATAAAGAAATATATAAAATTATGAAACTTTAAAGTGTAGTGTAAATACTTCTGGGCACCTCTATAGATAATCTACATATTTTTTAGAAGGTATAAATATATATGTATGTATAGAGATGTAAGTTTTACACATAGTCGGTATGTAAAAAGAAAAGAAAGGTAAAATTAACACTGATAATACGAATAATTTTTGGCGCATTGTAAATTTTATTTCAATTAGCTATAAAAATCTATGACAGTAAGGATGGATACAAAAATCGTACTCTGTATCTAGCAAGAACAAAGTTAGGTATTACTATTTTGGTCTATACTCAATATGTCTAAAAAGAATGTACACATATAATTTACCAACAAGTCCTCAGTATTACCCTCCGTAATTCATGAGTACATATAGTTACGTCATAGTATGATATTATCTCCTCAAAAATTAAAGAACAATTATACCACCTTTGGAATTCACTTTTCAACTAGCAACTACCAAAATAGTTCATACACAGCTCAAATTATGTACTGAAACCAAGGTATAGAGTGTAAAATGAAACATGTGCAATTTTTCTTATATAGACAAATGAGAAAATTATTTTAATTTTACTAGTAACCCATTTATTATATAGAAGTAGATTATAAGCACTGTAAATATGTATACAATCAATTATTTATTACCAAAAAAAGAACACATACATTCTTAAACAAAAAGGCAATAAAAGTAGAGTTTAAACACACCCATGAAAAAAGTATTTTCATCGAAGGCAAATAGTAATCATATTATAGACATTATGAATATACTATTACAGAGTGTTTATTAACGTTTACTTGTCAAAACTCGCTCGAGAATCTCACTTCTTAAACTGATTAGTTATCTACCGGTTTTTCTTTTCCACCTTCATTCTTGTTATTTTCAAATTTTTCAATTGACTTATTTGTGTTTTCATTTTTAGCGTTATCATTTGGACGTTGTATGTTTTCTGTTTTGGATTACACACTTTTATAATTTTTGACTGATGTAATATGTGTTAACAAAAATAAAAAATAATGATAATAATATAAGAGAAAAAATTATTTTCAAAACGTTTAGACAATAAACTAATAATATATCTATGTATATAATAAACCAATTAAGATTTACAAAAAATTAGAGAGCAAGGAACTATCAAAACTAAATTTTGAGTTTTGTTTTATTGATAAATCTAGTAACAATAATTATTCATGCAGTGATTTTTTGTTTGATATTATCAAATTATGATTCAAAAGAATATTGCCCTGTGTTTTGAATATTTATTGGAGAAACATTACTTCTTTTTTTTTTAAATGGTACAAAATGCATTTAAATTTTATATATTTGGCATCCATATTTCCGTGTGTCTATCTTGGACTTCGGCAATTGAGGGATATAATTTCAAAAGTGGGTTAATTTTTATTTAAAATACAATATTTGACGTCAATGAAAAAAAGCCATAGGACAGCGATTGTAATTTTTCAATATGAACTATAGATATTAATTTTAATTTTTGGGTTAGCTAAATCTTCTATTTTCCTACAAAAATCATTTAATAACTCACATATGGTTGTTAGACATATGGAATATATATTTATAAACATGCTTTTTGAATATCATTGATAGCACATTTCCTTGGTTCAATTACGTTAAAAGATCATGTATATCCAAGATCTTATTTTTGATATAATTTATCCTAAATGTATTTATTCTCCTGTTCTTTTTCTTCTCATATTGAAATTTTGTATATTTATATATTCGCAAATTTTTTTGTCCCAGTACGAACATTTCATTGTAGAATAAAACAACTAGATAAAACTCCACCTATTTTTAAATCATTCACACATACTTTTTTACTCATATTATTGTTGGTAGATTTGAAGCCAAGGAAGAAAAGGATTATATAAATAGAGTTCCAGCATATTGAAAAAAATCACGTTCAGACATTTATTTATTCTTTGTCAAAACTCTGTAAAAATATACATATCTAATTTCACTTTTTCATCATTTTTATCTATATTAAAGAGTTTTTTAGAGAAGTTATGTATATTTAGGAATATTTTATTTGTTCAGAAAATAAATTAATACAGAATAAAATATCAAAAATATTATAAAACAATATGATTAACAAATTATTCCAACATCATGAGTACTTATATTTTTATAGAGATAATTTTATAAGTACAAAATTTAATATTTCTTTGGTTTTTCAACAAAAAAATGAGAATCACTCATAATTATAAAAAGAACATACACATATCAAATTAAGAATGGACCACTGGAAATCATAACATCGAAAAATATATGACACTCACTCTAAAATTCCTATCGATTTCACTTCCTCATAGTGAGAACACCACAAAAGAAAAGAAAAATGTCAATACAATCAAATAATAATAAATGAAGCAAGTTAGTTTTTGTTTAATCGTATTTTAGATCCCGAGCACTACTTTTGTTGGGATGGTCCTCACAATTCAACCTACCATAAAAGAAAGTTGCTGAATAGTGAATAAAAATGATATGATATTAAATAAAATGGTTGATTCATTCTAATGATATCCATTCCTTGGCATAAAGGGTGGATTTAGGTAGATTTAATGTGTTTCTGCTATCCTGTATGTATAATATGTCAATTGAAAGGAAAATCCATTTGATATGAGATATACATAAATTAATAAGTTTTGCCTTCTTTTTTATTAAGATATTTCTTTTGATTGATGATATAATGGTCGGTTGGAATCAACTTCATTTGCCACCCAATAAGTATCTGTGTTTTAATGTAATATATACTACTTCATTTAAAACTAAATAATACCATTTTTTAAACTTTCATCTTATATCATAAATTAAGATCTTTTGTGTTTTATTTAATTATCATAAATTCAAAAGGCTTATAAACTGTTTAAAGCTTTTGGGAAATGATAATCCTATTAAAGTACTTATGAAATGAGTGTGAATTTCCTAATAAAAACTAACTTAATCAATGTAATCCTAGAGAATCCCTAAATTTGTTCATTACAAAATGAATTTTTAATGATGATAATGATTTAAAATTAGGTCACCGTTTATCCTTGAATCTACGAGTTAAATTACGTTTATAAAAAAATATTTAGTATTTAAGCAATTAAAAATTATCGTATGTGAGTATTTAGTATTTTGATTTGTTCTAATCTCACTCTAATGAAATTTGGAATATATATTTAAAGTATGAAATCCACATTAGCGTCGCATCACCAGTAGTTGAACCGACCTAAATCAATAAATTAGAATAGTAACAAATAAATAAATAGAAAACATGAATTATCCACACACATTTACTTTTCATTTATTAGTTTCTAATATTTTTCACTCATAAGTACGTTACACTGACTACTTTATGTTTTCAAATTTTTTTTTGTGCAGCAAAAAAAAGCTATATTTCAACATAATTATAATCTATTCAATAAATTTATATTGAAAATCATATTAAATGTACAACTTAACTAACAGGGAGACTGGTTGGTTCTCGTTCTTCTTTATTCATATAAAATATGGTAACTTTAGGTTACAATAAAATTTATTCCCCCAGGCCAAAATAAATGAAACAAAAATATTTTGGTTTTAAAGTCATACTGAGTTTAAAATAAAAATCCTGTGTTAAGGGCTCTTATAAATTACTCATCGTTTTAAGCTCAAATAGAAAGTTGTTGGAAATAAGTATATTGTCCATTTATTCTTTCGATGTTATTTATTTTTTGAAATTGATGCAAAATGACTTAATTTTTGGCTATGGGATCAATATTTTTTTATTTGTTGTAGATGTTACTCTTTCTAGAGGTTGGTTTTGAAAGATTGGAGAATAATGAATGGAATTGGTGTATTGGCTGGGGTAGAAATTGCAGACTCTTACTAATATTTTTGGTATTTATTAAAAATTGCATCTTATGACGAGTGGGGAATTATTATTATTATCATAATAGTTATAACAATATATTTTATAACTGTTTGAGAAAAATCTATTAGTTTAATTTGTCGCTGTAAATAAGTTAAATTTGATTTGATTGTATAATCTGATAGGGTATGTGTCACATATTTCAAAACAATTGATATTTAGTTATAAAAATGAAGTCGACACAATTGAAATTTGAATGCAAGTAATCATTGGTAGAGTCTACATAAAACTAATCTACAGCATAAATATAAAAGTTTATATAAAGAATTTATGGTATTTGCATAAATGTATTGTAGCTATAAAAACTCTTAATCTTTGACATCTCAATCGATCTGTAGTTTATATTTTATTCATGGTTTGGGACAAGTGTGGAATTTTTTCCAGATTTATTTAAAACCTCAAAGGATTAAAATATTCAACGTTCTTTACATATATTTATGTATGCATATATTGAGAGTCTTTTTTTCAGTCAAGTGTTTTTCAAAAATGTACATTTAACATCGAATTCGTTTTTTTTATGGTTTTATTAACATCTTTCAGAAAAAATATATATATACTAAATTGTTTTATTAAATAAAATACTGCAATAAGCTAGCCAATCAAAAGGAAAAAATTATGGTTGGCTTGTATGTACAGAGATGGGCAGAAGTATCCGGAAATTTCTACAATTGTTTTTTTTTTTTATTAATATAGTGCATTTATCTTGCTCAGTACTAACTTTAACTGAAAATACTGTCCATAGACGACAACTTTAATTAACTTATTTAATATGTACAGTTTCAATATGAAGCAGCAAGATGACAAACGTAAAGTCATTGTAGAATTGTTTGAAGCCGGTAACGATGCTAAAGTAAAAATGAAATCAAAAATATGCTAGGAATATAGTTTATGACGTCTGCAAACAACTGAAGGTGGGTAAGAAGCTTCCCCATTCCTCATGGGGGTTTCAAAAAGTGGACTGGCCACTTCTTGCCTGGGATTAAGAGGTCCATCAAAGCAAATCCTGGCATCTCAAAGGCTGCTCAAGCTTGGAAAAGGTCTATCAGTAGGAGGAAGGTGGCCAGAGTAATCGAGGACGACTTTGTATTGAAGTCCTACGTCAGGTAGCAAAGAGGATAGAAACTCGCCCAAATTACTAAATCAAATGTAGGCATCCTAAAGCTCTTCAGTGATAGGCCAAACTTCCCCTTTGACGCTTCCTAACATGCAAAGAATGACCACTGGCTTCTCAGAGAACAGAGATAATGTTCCACCTGGGATGAAGACCAAGTTCCCGTCCAAGATAATGGTCTTTGGCTACATCACTAATGACGGGAATATCATGTCGGGCTCACATTTTTGACAACGGTCTAAAGTTGACCTCCTTTGTGTACTTAGACAATATTAAGGATGTTGTGATTCCATTGGTAGAAACCACATACCCTCCACATACAACGTTCATGTGGATTGAAGACTCAGTACCTTGTGATATTTCCAAAACTGTTCTGTATTACCTCGACAGCCTGTTTCGCGTTGTTATCAAAGCTGATGAGTGGTCTTCCTAATCCCCTGACCTTAAGCCGTGTGATTTCTAGTTGTGGTCTGAGCTGAGAAGGGAAGTAAACAAACATCGCATAGCTACTTGAAATTCCTGAAGCTGGAACATGCCCCACTTAAACAAGAAAGATTTAATAAAGGCTTTATTTCCAGTTTACAATTTGTGATCAATTCTGAGGGTGATCCTATTCAATTAAACAACAATTAATTGTTCTATTTCAAATTCATTTATTATAAATTGTGTCCTAAAATATCATCTACTATTATTTAAACTTACATAAAAATATTTAACTACTTCTTTTAAAATAATAAAATATATTTTAACTCATCAATCGTGTATCATTTTCAAAGTCAACGAGGTTTCAGAGGACTTTTTAAAACTTTGATATTCGTGTTTCTCCGAGTTTGAGTCGCTTTATACAGTTAACAATAAAAATATGTACGTTTGTTTTAGTGAAAATAAAAATAATCTCGACTGCTTATCCTTCCTTTTTAGCAAATTTTTCTTTTTACTCAATAATAGAAATGCATTATTTCAATTCTACACATGATTTCTTACTTTCATTTGATTTTTGGTAAAGAGGCTAAATACCCGTACATTTTTCGTTCTTTTTTCTTTTAGTTTAACTCCTTAATGGTCTTGAGAATCACGTAGACTGTGTGTAAGTACCTTTTAAGATACAAAAAGTGCATTACATCTACTTTTTCAAAACGTCTTTTTACAAATATTTTGAGTGCTACTTAGAGATGTTATAAATAAAAACCAAATATTATACTTAAGTTTGCTTTCACTAGAGTTGTTTTTTAATATTTGAAATTGTTACTGCATTTTAATATAGGTACAAAAAGTTGAAAATAATGGCATTGCTTTATCTAAAGTAACTTTTTCCCACTATAAACATATTGTGTTAATTTTGGACAAAAAAAAATATTAATCTTTTATTGAAAGTTAGTTCAATGTCCATTTTTAAAGATTCGTATAAGATTTAAATAGTCTAATAAATAACACTAGTCAACAAGTCAATATTTTATCACAAATCTTTTTAGTTCCATTTATAAACAAATTAATATTGCTGCCAATTTATATATTTTTGCGGCAAATATAATACAAATTATTTGTGTTCTTTTTATCTAATAGCAAACGAATAACCAGATCCTTATTCTTTTCAAACAATGCCATAGAGAGTCAGATTTTGTATTTTGTTGTCAGCTTTCCTTTCACCCATCTCACTAGATATGTCATGGCTATTTCATAATTTATTCATTTTGAAAGATAAACGAAGTAACGTTTCCAAAAGAACAGGAATACTATTTTTTGTTGATTCCTCGTCGTACAGAGTGCGCCAGGGAAATTTTCTACATTGAAGAAGTAAAACCAAAATCGAAATAACTTTTTATTATAAAAGTATAATGAAGAATCTTATTGGAAAAACTTTTAGCAATCACTCTTCGCCAGACTTATTCCGTATGGCTGCCTCCAGCTTCCATCAAAGCATCACCACGAGGTAGGAACTTGGCGCAGGTTGCCACAATATAATCGGAGGACATGTTGGCTCATTGTTTCTTGAGGCTGGCCCTTGAGCTCTTGCACATTTCTGTGTGAACTCTTCCCAACCTTGCTCTCTATGACGCTCCACACACTAAAGACGAAGGGATTGTGATCAGCACTGTAAGAAGGGCCAGAAGGTCTGGTCCCAGAAGTCAGCAAAGTGTTCCCTGCAGAAGTTCTGTGACTTTAAGGTCGTATGGCTGAGAGCACCGTCTTGGGTCCACACATAATTGTTCTGAGGATAGTTAGCCTTCAGCCAGGTCAAGATTTTTTTACCTCAGGGCCTTGTTGTAGGCCTCAATCCCGATTTTTTGATTGAAATTGTAAAAAAAGAAGATCTTGACAGTCGACCAGGTTTTGAACCACAGTAATAGCAGATTTATAGCAGATCATCTGAGGAAGTCTAGGGTACCTTCAGGACTCCCAAGTGCATTGTTTAGACGGATGTTTTGTCCTGAAGGTACCCTAGACTTCCTCAGATGATTAGCTATAAATTTGCTATTACTGTGGTTCAAAACCTGGTCGCCTGTCAAGATCTTCTTTTGTGAAAAGATCTTTACAGTCGACGGATTACTCTTAAAGTAATTAAGGACTTTTTTGCATCATTCAAGCCTTAAGGCCCTCATCTTGTCGGTTAGGAGATATATTGGAGTCCTATGAAATGTTCTAAGGCCAAAGTCATCATGAACAAGCCTCCTGCTTGTGATCTAGTCCACGTTGAACTCGTCTGTTAAGCAACGCAATGATGTTGTTGGATATTCCTTGATCTTTGGCATCAGGGACTTGATAAATGTTTCATCTCACTTCAAACCATTTTCTCCACTTCCTGCCTTCCTTTTGACTCCTTTCCCTTTCTCTTTTGCCACCCTGACGCTCCAGACTGTCCTCACGGGTCACCCTGACAATCTTTGAAATTCTTTTTGGATCAACATCCGCGTCGAGAAGATCCAAAACCCTTTGCCTTGTTTCATTCCTGTTGCACTCTGTATACATTTATATAGGTATATTGACCATCTTATTATTTCTAGGAATTTTTTTTGCCTATATACAAATAAAAATGTATGCATACTCTTTTTTATAATATTATATTAAAAGTATCGATAAAAAATATGTAAGATTTTTATATAATGAAATTATTAACGTACGAATGCATTCGATATTAAATTTCCTTAAACTCAACATTGCACAATTTTGACTATAGCAAAAAGATCTTTCATTTAGGTAAATGACTATAGATGTCATTCTATATATGAGAAAAGTCTTAAGTAATTAATATACCTACAAACTTAAAGAATATATGCATTTTGGGAAAAAAATATCCTAACCTAATGACATTATGCAAAATATCCTTCACAATTTCAACTCAACTCATTTTTCTTATAAAAATTGATGCAAAAAAGTATTGGCATATTTTTGCAATGTTCTTATCTGATATATATTTATGAGCCTCTAAATTACTTTTTTTACAAAGTAAAATGCAAATGCATAATAAAGTTTCATTATGAGAACAAAAGAGTTTGCCTTGTTGATTTTTTCAAATGAGAATTCTTTCTAAAACAAAATAAGCATTCTAAGGAATAATAATATCCCTTGACTCCCCACACAAAAAAACTTTAATTAAATGCTTTTGTACTCCGTTATTCTAACTCGTAAATAAATAAGTACATGTGTATTAGGGGGTTTCTTATTGTTCTTTTTATTGAAATGTTAAAAATTGAAAATATGAATGAAATTCAACAATGTTTAGATATATCACAACGACCTCAAAGTTTTGAAAACAATTCACAATACAGCATTTTATCATCTATATTTGCTGTAAATAAGTGCTTAATTTAATCAAAGAAATATGTACGTTCGCGCCGTGGTGATTCCTAGAAAAAGAAATTTACTATATGTAGATTGATTTCACCAAATAAGATTCCTAGATTAGATGGAGTAATTGTAATACTATAATGTTTACTTATACATAATCAGTGCAACTCCATCTAACCACTTAAAGGAACATTTAAATATATATATATATATTTATGTTGTTTTGATAAAAAGTAATAATAATATGATCTACAATGCAAAATAGTTGAAAAGAAAAATAATGGATATAAAACGTGTTGCGTACAATGTTTTTATACTTCACTCCTACAAGAGATGCTTTTCTTAAGATTTATCGATTCATAATTTGGAATCCATCGATTTTGTATCCGAATTTCAGAGCGCCCGTTAAGAAGCATAATTTCTAAATTGCACATCTGTATAACTTTTGTACACTATTTAAATCCAATCGGTATCCTCGTATTATGATCATTATTCAAAATTGTTGATAAATGTTTATATTGCAATACTTTGAAGTTTCCGTACAATACAATTAAGTTACCACAGACATAATTTGAACATATACATAGGTATAGGAGTGCTGTTTTATATTGTCAGTTAAGAGTATGGTCGCAAAACGTGAATGAGTTTCTCTTAAGCAAAGTGCTATTCGCAGTAAGGAAAGAGAACATACAAGGGAAATCTGATAGGTGTCTGACCTCAAAGTGAAGATGGTAGCACTCGTAAATAGAAGCTAGTGACATCTATTTAGTATTTGATAACAGATTAATAATGAAAGTTTCAGCCATTTCAATCAAAAAATATTTAATGACAGTTCGATGATTATTGATTTTGTTCATGTTCACACAAAAAAAAATCACGTTAACTCACTCAAACGACTCTTACATAACAACAGAGCGTCCAAAATCTCTGAAACATTGGTGAATAATTGTGAACAAATGTTAAAAAGATGTGAATAGCTTTTATTTACGAGGACTGCAATCTTTGCATCCAGGTTGGAAGCCTTTCAGACCGCTCTCATAGGCCAAAGAAATTAAGTGATAATAACAAAAAATTTCAATATAACGTTCCTTTGTTACTTTCTTAAGATGACAAAATGATGCCGATTCTAATTGGTAGAGATATGATGGATTGCCTCCCAATAATAAATTATGTAAAAAGATGTTCTTAATTCCTTTGTGTTCCCCAGCCTCTATCTTGAACAAGTGAATCACAAGTTTTTGCATTTTTAGAAGTAGTTTATGATTATGGATTAACCGACAATAATAAAGGCATATGTTTTGATACAACTACCTCAAAAACTGGTTGAAAAGTTGTGACTTGTGTTTTATTAGAAAAAATGCCTACCATTTGCATTCAGCAATCATATTTTGGAGTAATTAATTCGGTTAGTTTTTATGGATGCTTTGGGCCTCTATAAAAACCCTCTACTATTTAAAATATTACCAAAAGGTGGTAAACAATAGACGCAACAAATTATGACCCTGGAATTGTCAATAGTGATTTGGCATTTGACACTGAAGACATACGACAAGAAATAGTAATTTTTGTCAACGAACATCTTTAATCAAAATCTTCCAAGAGATAAATAATATTTTGAAGTTGTTATAATGTTTCTAGGTGGTACAGTACTCCAAAATGTTGATTGTCTAATGTATTGCATAGATAAAAAATTTGGTTATTTATTTTGTAGTTTAAATTAATTTTTAAATAGAAACAAGCATTAAAGCATATTTTTATATACAATATACAAATATGTTTAAAGGCATAGTTATCTGCTCCTACAGTCTCAAAATCTCCATTTAGTAATTTGGATTAGATGAAATCACTACATAACTATGTCAAAATCAATAGTTGAAATTCAAGAAAAGCATTTTAAATGGTTTTAAGCATTGATGGTAGTAATCTCAATAGGCTGTTGAATTGGCTCAGTTTGATTATAAAGTCAGTTTGGCAACCAAAAAGAAAATATTATTTGAAATGAAAAATAAGAAAAAACTAGACCAAAATTGAAAAGAAAAATATATTAATCAATATTATCAATTTTTAAAGCCGTTGGACTACCTCTAAATATTTTTATATGTTATGTTTTCAAAAAGAACTAAATATTACTTTAAAAATAATAATAATTTTACAAAATAAAAAAAATGAAACAAAAAGTCTTGATATTTTAAAGGGAAAACATTAAAACATTGGTCGCAAAAAAATTAAAACTTACAATTTTTTTCCCCGACAGTTTAGCACTATAGTTCACAATAATTTTTTTTTTCCACCAAAAATAACCACAATATTTCATAGAGTAAAATAAGTCATCTTTTAAAAGTTATAACACAAAACAGGATGAAATGTGAACAGTTATCACAATGGTTGTGAAAGAAACAATAGGCCATTTTCAAAATTTTGAGCCCCTTAAGCTATTTATTTTATTTTCCAGTAGTCATTCAATATTTAATTTAGTTTTTTTCAAATTTGAAAGTCAACTCACTATTTGAGTCGAGTACATTTATTATAATTTTATTATTTATTAGTTCAACTATTAATAAGATATTGTTTTACATATGATATTTGATACTTGTCTTTTGATATCTTTTCAGTCATTCAATAATTTTTAAAGAAAGTATGATTAACGCATGCATCAAAATGTTAATAGTTACTTTAAAAAGTGGACTTTTTCAATTTTTATCAACCCTCAAGAAACTCTGCAAATTAGACTTAAGGTAGTCAAAATCAGTCTTAATAAGTAAATGAAAAATTGATGGATTTTACTTGAAAAATGTTATTTCATTTTTTTTTTTTAATGTTCCTTTAATTGGTTAGATGGAGTTGCACTAATTAAGTATAAGTAAACATAAAATATTACAATTATTCCATCTAACCTAGGAATCTTTTTGCCAAATCCATGTACATCCATAAAGTATTATATATTTCTTTCTTTAGGAATCACCTGGGATCGAACACACATTGAGTTCAGTTGACTAATCTCTCCCAAGCGCGTTGTAATTGAGCTATGGCGATTCTATCAGTGTCAAATTAAGTATCACAAATCAAATTAAAATTCTAAACTATAGCTAAAATTCTTGGATATTTGAATATATCTATGAAATATGAAACTGCATGTATCTACGAATTTCAAAAAAAATTTGGGATTTTCTCTTTATTTCTTATTGTAGGGAACAGCGTAGCCCTACTCAAATAATTAAGCCTTAAATTAATTTATCTACACGTATCGTGCTTAAATTACCGTTAGTAGACACCAGAATACAAGGTCATGTGAATAACTTCTCTCGATTTTTTGTAATTAAATTGTTTTAATGCTGACGCAATTCAAATGTGAAAATGCACTGTGTTGTCTCAAAATTAATATATAATATATTATTTACCATTTTGAATTCACCCCCAAAAAAACCCAAATTAATTAACTTTAAAAAAAATGGTTTAAAAACAAAAACTGGCTTGGAGTTTGAACCTATGGTCCGGTTTTTACATTACTTTGACTAAGTAAGAGATTAAGACTGGGCAAACTGTTATTATTTACTCATCATTATTATGCATGTTTTGAGAGGTTAAGCGTCATTTCTTGACAATTTTTCTATGAGCAATATTGTTGAACACATATGTAAACAGAGAGTTTATAATGTATTCCCTGCATGGAGAAATGGTAAAGCGTTTTACTCAAGGCCCAGTCTTCTTCCCGATCACCTACTTGGTCAATTCAGCGCAGAGGAGCGCTGCTTTCTCAATCCTCTTTTCCTACTCGGTACTCATGGTGGCGACTAGGACAATGTTTTTCTTAGCAATCCACAGATAATTATGTGTTCTAAAAAATTTATCATAGGAAAATTTTAAAAGAATAACTTTGAACCTCTCAAAGTTAATATAATATAGATAAGTAAATAATAACAGATGGCCCGGTATATTTTATAGGTCTTGAAACTCAAAGTAATTTATGATTGTTGATTTGAAAAATAAACATTCTTAAATATCTTTGTCAATTGTCCTGAAATTAAATCAAATTTGGATTGGACAAAACAGATAGCAGCACATATTGGTCAGATTGACTTGCAACAATATTAGTAGACATTTTATATTTACGACTAGTTCATTTGACTTAAAAATACATTAAAGTCAATACACTCATTAATTGAACTTTTTTGTGTGTGTAAGAGCGATTGTACCAGTAATTATCTTATTGAAAATGTGTCAAATAACTTTTGATTTTTTTAATGAAAAAAAAGTTAACCATACCGTTAGCATTTGACATTTAATTTTTCAAGGTTAGTATCTTTTGATTTATTAAAACTTTAGTCATCTATTGTTTCAACACTTTTAAATCTTTAAAAAAATTATAAAGAAGTAAAGTGATGGAATTATGATAGAACTAATGTTGTGATTTACATGAAATCATAATTTCATTTATATAGCATTTCTTGTACATTCATCATATTTTACTATAAAATATATGTTCAATGAAAATATTTTAACTATATACTCGTAAATGAAGCTATTAAGTTATAAATAGAATCAAACATTTTAACTAAAAAGTTGATGGGGTATAAGTGATAATAATATTGCACGGAGTGAAATTCTATAAAATAGTGTATAGGAATTGGAACTTTTTACCTTTTTGATAAAAATTAGTCATAAGTGATAAGTTCTCTGTCTTATTAAAAAAAATTCAAAGGTAGATTTACATGTAAGTACAGTATAAAAAACTCTTATTTTTGAATATAGTATTATGAAAAATAAATAGAATTGGTAATGAAATTGACTGATTAAATAGCTATGTTAAGCATAATGGAATGTACAAAATCCTAACTTGAACAATGTTGTTTCAATTTACACGGTATACAATCTATGGATCATTGAATCTGATGAACTTTCATCGGAAAATAAATTAATAGATGAAAAAAGTAACAAAGTTTCTAGATATTGAAAATAGTTTTCACCATTTTCTTATAGTATTTGTAATTTAAAAAATTGGCAGACCATTAGATGGATAAGTTCCCCAGTGTGTGTGAAAGGAAATTATAGTTTCATGGACACATAGGAAAGATAACAGTACGCCTGAAATTAATAACATTAAAAATTTTATTTCACTTCAAACTCTTCTTTCACAATTTCATTTTGAAACAATATAACCAAAAATCAATTATTTTCTTTATCTTTATATTCCAGAGTTGACACATACATTTTGTTCTTTATGAAAAAATGTTATAATAAATGACAAAACGTTTTAAAATATATATATATATTTACACATTTTTTTAAAAACCTTTTTTTTGTTTCGTTGTTAACCTCAAAACACACATAAAGAGTTTGTAATGGTATTTTCATCTATTTCATTAAATATTAGATTCCTAACTTGGGTCTTTTTTTATATATGTGTTTTTTGTTTATTTGCCCTATCAGCAACGCTTTATCTTATCTCAATTACCATGAAAATGACTTTAAATTTTTTAAAGTATATCATTTCACTATTTAAACCTTTTTTATCAATATATATGTGCTTTTATTTTGCTTTTCATCACAAAACATCTTATCAAAGACTGTAACTGTCATGATAGAGCATAACATCATCTCTATATTTTTAAATGTTCCATATAGGGAAGAAATTACTCGAGATTAATTTACTAATTTTACAAAATTTAATAGTTTTGTAGTTGTTTTTTGTAGGTGGAAAGAGCCTTGTGAGGGTGGAGATGTCACTTTTGACACTAGCAATAAAAGAAGCCCATCTTCTGCGTTGCGAGACTCTTTTGGGTGAGTTTAGAATAAGTCTTTTGAATTATTTGTTGACGCTTTTGGCCCCATAAAGTCCTGATACTGACCCCTTCGACTACACAGTTTAGGTAAATGTCGATGGGAAGGCCTTTCGTATCCTTCATCCAAGCCCATATACCCTCAAGGCAACTATTAGCCAGCATTGAGACGCCATAACAAACGACTACATCAGCTTCGGGCGACAGGCTTTGTGTGGCTGCATGGAACCCATCAATGCCTCTAAGGGCGACTACATTAATGATTAAAAGAGCTCAAATACATACATTTACAGTAGTAATTTTGTTTAAATTCTATAGTTAATTAATAAATTATATCTTTTTGAAGTTTGAAATTCAAAGTGTCTCAATGTGCTTTCTGGAATAACGTGTCTCGACTCATCGGATGGATTTGTAGGTAAAATATTGTTCTAGTAGCCACCATGATCACATAGTAGGGGAAGAGGAGTGATATTGCAGGGATCAGCCGTCCAGGATTGCCCCAAGTGGCCATCTGGGAGCAGATTGGTTTCTTGAGGAAGACAATTTACAATGTATAAATACTGTTTAAGGTTAGGGAGGACATAAAGCACTATCCAGGAAAAGGCAGGAAAGTCCATCAACCCCCTGAAGTATGCCTTCATGTAAAGACCAAATTCCTTAATTGCTCTGGCATGACCAGGAAGAGGAACTACGGCCTCCAGATTTGAAAAGAAAAATACAATTATAGATTCGTGACTACCACGTTGATTACTATCGTAATTAAAATAAATTAATGGACTTGATTTATTTGTAATTCTTACCAATTGCTATTATTTTACACCCATTGTTCAAAATATAAAAAAATCTTTGAAAGGAAAAATTATATTTGATAGTTTCAATTGATTGAATCATATATTTATGAATGATTTATTGAAAGTTCTGACTGATTTGCATAAATAAAGTATTAATGATATCATACTTTTTTTATATACATATTTAATGCATAAGCGGGAAGTAAATTTCCCTTTATTTACTTTTAAATAACTTGTTTAATGTATATGAGTTCCAATTGTAAGAGTTTTTTTTCTATTGTGATGATAAAAGTTATGATAAATTAAAATATTGGAGATATTTTAAAGTTGTCAAATTTAAATATTAACTTTTTTGATCTGAAAACAATTTATAAGTTAATTAATGTTATTAGCTATGAACACGTATACCAAAACTTTGATATTTTTTAAAAATTATGTTTCTTGATCCTTTAGTGAGGTGTGATGAATATATTAGTAATTTCCATGTTATTTCTTAAATGAAGTTGTTATTGCTAAAATAATGAACTTGAAAACAGAATTTGGCTTCTTTTTTTTTGCAGTATTATTCGATTGATGTAAACTGTACATAATTCTTGCTAATTATAATTTGTAATTTTGAGCTAAAAATTATCATTCAAGTAAAGTAAATTTTCTAGACCTACAATGTACAAAGTCAGTCATTCTAATTAATTAATAGCTCAATTGTAGTTATTTTTTTAGTTATTCTCCAAAAATATGTGGATATTGAATGTTATTGAAACATTTACAGTTCAGATATTATCTTACAATTATAGATTACTACATGTAACTTTTTTTAAATGAATCGTTACAACTTTCTGTAAGAGACAACTTTTCGTTATATAAATCATTTAGTCTATTTTAAAAAATTTATAGAAAATAGTTTATTTTCTATAATCCTGAGTTGACAAATGTCTTGAATAAAGTTTTTTTTTTTTTTTTTGAGAAAAATCATCCAACAATTTAAATAAGTTATTTAATACCCCTCTAAAAACCTTTACATAATATATATTTGGACTAACTACGAGGTATAATCAACATATAAAGAATACTTTCTTACTTTTGTATCAATCAATTTCTTGGCAATTAAATCAACTAATTAATCGCTTCTTTATATAGTTATTTAAGAAAAAAATTTGAATAAAAATAACAAAATCATTTATGAATGAATCATTTAATTTGTGAATTATATATTAATTAATTTATAGTCATTCTTATTGAACATCTTTTTTTTTTTTTTAAATAAAAGTAAATTTATTAGACATTTAATGAATAGTTGTATATAGGAAGGACACATAAATACACATATGTATTGCTTCATATGGTCCTTGGTACTTACTATAATAAAAGTAATTTCATTAAGGTGTTTCTTCTTTAATAGAGTATTGCTGTCAAATTGATTAAACAAAATAGTAATATCAATAGTTTTTTGCAGGGAGACCTTTTAGACATAAGAGAAACTTTTTGTGAGACAAGAAAGAAAAGGGATATTGTTTTATAAAAGAATTATGGTCTTTATAATCATTAATTTGATTGGTAATTTTATTTTCACGGAAAAACTTTTATATTGAATATTATATAAATGCATTATTTGTTTTTGGTTTTCTTGGCCTTTATTTGTGGCATTCATTTCATTTCAAAATATATCATGACACTAAACAACTTTAACTATGTAAAAAATGACAATGAAAGATATACATATAAAAAATAAAACAAAAGCTCGGAGGTTACGGGATCATAACATTCGTTGCAAAAATAGTTCATTGAATAATTTTAAATAAATACATAATGAAACACGAATATAATGCTTTGCAATAGTTACTAATCCATTAGTGTTAACCTCCCCATGTATTCTCATGGTATATATAACGTTTTGGGTTTTACTAAATTAGCATGTATTTTCAATTTTCTTCCCGTTAAGGAAATATTGAAAAATCATCCTTATGAAGCTTAGATCTAACTAGATATAACTTATTTCGAGCCTTCATATAAAAAAAAATCTTCTTAAAGAATACTGACATAACAACTTCAGAATCTTTTCCAGTCCACCACAAGGTTCCATTGAATACTCAGTACGACGTTACTTTAGAAGTTGTCTTAGTTGATCACTCCATAAATGACTATTGCGCCAAAGTTGTCCGATCCAACAAAGATTAAGGGCCCTCCAAACACACTAAATATCAATGATTGGAAGGCAACCATATTTACTGGATTTATGAAGTAGATTAAGCGATAAGTTTTTTTTTATCGTTAAAAATACATCATAAATCCATTACAAAAATGGAGCTATAAACTTCCAAAATACAGCCCAAAGTATATGTATCAAAAAAAGTTACACGTAAAAGATGGATTTACCTTTGGATATATTTACATATGTATTCCAACCTATTATTTTATCCCACATATTTAGGGGAAGGATTTGAAAAAATAGTGCCCTTCCTTAGTTTAGATACAATATATTTTTGAAATTTCAATGTTATTCTCCTCAACCTATGAGCCCAGGAACTTTATTTCGGGTGATGTCTTAAAAATGGAGAATTATTTCTTCAACAGAGTGCAGAGAGGAATTCGAACCTCTGTTTCTTCTGTATTTATTTATGGATTAGTTCTCTTAGAGAATGCTTTCATAGTAGAAAAAACACTAATAATCCACTTACATTGTTCGTAGTGGTGTGCAAGTAACAATTTAAGCCTTTAAAAGTAAAAGATTTCAAACCTATAATGTTCTCATTTTCATAAATATCATATATTAAAGTGGCCAAATCATAGGATATAGAGTATTGCAGAACACATCTTTAGTTAAAAAGCAACTTTCTTTATTTTCACAATGAATCAACCTACGGGTTCTCAGTAAAGTAACACCCCCAATACAGATAATATAATCAACAAAACCTTTTCTATACAGACTCTGTATAATATACATGTGAGGTAGAGTCCATTATTTTATTTTTGACCAAAACCATTTTTTATTTAAACCCATCTGTTGGCAAGAACATAAGAAAACGTATTTTAAAAAGAGTTCTGCATTGTGAGTGGACCCAGATTTTTAAGATAATTTGGATAATTTTTTTTTTTTTTTGTTAAATCAAAACAATGTTCCTGTTAGTATAATGTTATGGAATTATCCAGATCATAAAATCTTTCAAAAATGGAAACTATTTGATTCACGTATTTATTATCAAATTCAAAAGTTAAGCCAGATAGTTCTTCTACCTTATTTAGCTTTTCTTGATAGTTTATTGCATTTTTTATTTCCTTGATGTTCTGTTGACTTTCAATGAATTTTGAACACTACATCTTGCACATGTATTTAATAATGTACAATCAATGCAATTGTAAAGATACTATAATTAACTTCAGTCCTATCTCCTGTTTTTGTTAAATTTGATATATTTTTATTCTTTTGTTTAAAAGGATAAAACATTGTTATCTTGATTTAGACAAGCCATCAATTGTATTCATTTTAAGCTTTTCTTTATGAGATAGGTCGGCAGCCTCTCAGTATAATTGTTCAATGTTATTGTTTTCATTTCGGATATTCCCAAAAATATGAATCCTTCAATCCCGTCTGACCCCATCTTCTCAACTTTCTCGTTCTAGCATATGTTGAACTTCAGTAAAAACCTGATTTCTATTTTTGATACCACATTAACTTAATTCGATAGGGGTAAAATTTTAAACTCTTGTTGATAATAATGACTGACTTTAGTTTACATTTTTTTTATCAACACAACTTTGTTTCTAAATACCACTTTTTATGTATTGAATTAAAACTAAATTTTCTAAAAAAATACAATAATATGTGTGTAAGTATACAAAGATATTGTTAACATTTGTCTTCTTTTTTCCTCATTACAATCAATCTTCACAAATTTTTAGGGATGACCTAAAGGTCAAATATAAATAATTTAAATGAACGAGCTATGATTCAGAGTTGAGTATGACTAATGAGTTACTCGTAATAATTAATTAACATCCCTATTTTTCTCCCCTCACCTCTCCTCCGCCCCCAAGGCAATCAGTAACATTAAAATAAAAACACAACAATAATTAACCAATAAAATCCAGATCCTTGTTCCTACTTGCTAAATAGAACCATGTACTGTAGTGGTTAACTAAATAACTACAGGTAGCTAAGTTGGATGGAAGAAAAAAAAAGAAGAATAGGTATTTGTTTGTAGTGAAGATAATTACTAGCACATATAGTGTTAAAAAAATCTAAACAAATAAAGTGATATACAACATAAAACCAAAAATATCGGCCACACCATTCCCGTTGCAATAAAAGGAATTAAAAGTCCAGCTTTATTAGTGTTAATTGAAACTCCCCAAGAGCCACCTCCGTTATTTTTGGTGAAGATAAGAGTCTGGAGCTTGCATATAATCTTCGACACCTAACATATTTCCTCATTGATTCCTTTGAAGCCGTATAGAAGATCAGGGTTTCTTCCTATTTTCTCCCCTACACCCTTCTTCACATTCTCTATAATGTCCCGTAGTGTTCCACAGTCCCGGAATATATGAGAGATACATTTTTTACATTTCGGTCATATTTTAAAGCTTTCCTTCACCAAAATTTAACTCTAACTTGGTACTATTCTATCAAAAGTAAAATTATCAAGAAAATATCTTAATGTTATTTATAATTTATTGTTTGATATAAATAGTATTAATTGTCATAATATCAAAAATTAGCTTGTGAATATAAATATACTAGGTGGATATGATAAATTGTAATAAATACAAAATGTATTAATTTTTGGCATGAGGCTGTAGATGTTCATCAATACGTGGGGATAACACCATTTTTATAAAAACAACTCTGTCACAACAATATAAGTCTATGGAGAAACAGTCTTAAATTTGGTCAAAATACTTATATTTCACGAGGAAGAAGTGGAGTATCATATGATGAAATGGTAGTGTGGTAGCCCCTAAAATAGAGATCCTCCTGAGGACGTCTTGTATATTATTAATATATATAAATGTCTATTATACATTCCCTTGAAAAGCCATTTATTGTCATTAATGCTTATAATGCACGATTCACTAATAAATAGTCTTTATCACAGATATCAATTCCACTTATAAGTTTGCATTCGTAATGTAGTGCAAATATGGAATATGATACATCTTGAACACTTCAAAGCTCACACACAATTTCTTTAGTATCCGTATGACCAAATATAATAAGAGAAAATTAAACTCATCATTACATCGCACAGTTGGTAGTGCTTAAAAAGCATATCAAATCATTGTTAGACCTGAGATAAAAGTATAACTCCTATTTGAAAGAACGTTCAATGGTTATGTATAATAAGGAGAACAAATTGACCGGAGTTCAAAGCATAGAAAAGCACAATAAGATTGTTTGATACTGCGAATAAAATATATGAAGTATATATTAATGAAGAATAGTAGAAACGAGAAAAAATTATCAAAATATTCTAAATAATTTAGTATCAAAGGGTGTTAATGCAAATAAAAAGTCAAGAGGAGTCAATATATATCGAAGAAGAAGAATTCAAATCCGTAGGAGATCGTGGAACAAAAGCGAAGAAAGATTGTGTAGACAGTGTGTTTTCCAATTTTCTCACAAGAATAGGAAAGTTTTCCCTGCAAAATCTTATAATGCACAAGATGTGGTCAGAGAAGCCTCTATGCTTGATAATGAAGGTGTCTAAAAGAAAACTCTATTTCGCTCATCTACTCTTTAGAAAAATGAAACTGAATAAATTATCCATCTTTGTATTGAATGTCCATGGAAATTACTTTAGAAATGTAATATGACAATTGTATCTGTCTCTGGATCAAAAGTTCAAAGGATATATCGATACCAGCCCAATAAAAAGTGTATCGTTTAGAAGATAACTTTAAGTATATTAAATTATTTACACTTGAAGGAAGAGGGATTGTTGTATATTATTAATATATAACTTCCGTATAAATAACTATGTACAAATGTATTTTATGTTCTGTGAATTTATGCAAGACAAAATATATTGTTAGTTAATTAGGTAACATCAAACCCATCATTACAGGGAGTGTAATCATTCTTTCTAAGCCTTATAAAGACATGTGGTTTTCTTTTAATTCTTTGTTGGAGTTGAATTTAAAAATGTAAATAGTCTGATGTATTTTTGTTCTAAATTGTACTTCAAGCTATATTATTATACCAAATTATATTTTTAATTGTGGTATAGCATCTTTTGAGCAATTTTTTTAGGGATAAATAAACATTAGACTATAAATATAAGTTATATGAACGATTTTGTTGGCGTATTTATGAAAGGACAATGGTCCATATAGGGTTAGTGACCATAAATAATGAATAGATAATTTTTGCTTGAAATCTAAAGAATAGAAATGAGGCAATAAGGTAACAAATATTTATAAAATATTCTCATAATTTACGTGTTGACAATTAAATGTTAACAAAACATTCATTCCATGTGGTGATCAACAATTCCCTAAATTTCTTAGTACTTAGTTTGGACCTCCTTTTCGCATTGATGATATTCATCATACTAAAGACTCTCTCAGCATCAAAATTGACAATATTTTTGTATACAAGGTTGTCACTTGTTGAGAGTTCTTTTTGTTTTGTGTAACCAGGGTTCTTTTTAAGCATTTCTTTTAACTTGGTCTTGAACGGCTCTTCCTTCAAATCTTGAGTCAGATTTTTTAAAATGGTCAAGCTGGTAAGAAAAGGCAATTTTTCCTCTTGCGTAGTTATTGCCAAAGGTATTTGACAAAAAAATCCTGTATAAATACGATTTCTTCTCGTATATAATCATTATCAATTACTTTTTGTGCTTTCTGGTTGCTGCTAAATATTCATTTCGGCTGTTTAAATGTTATCTGAAGACATCAAAGTGATGGTATTAGTACTCTACTGCTTTTAACCAAGATCTCTATATTGTTATGGAATTGAGGGGAATTCCGTATGAAGCAGTAAATACTCGCTTTCCTCTTCGAAAATTCAAAAATATCTTCTTCACATTGGAAATAAGTTTGTTCGTTAGATGAAATTTGGTTGAACTATATCTGCAACCGTATGTAATCCATGAGCAACAAAAGTAATGTGAATCAATTCTTGGAAGTTCGTTCGAAGATCTTCTCCTTCTTTGAGACAATACGAGGCGGTATCAGTGATGAAATCTTTAAGTATACACAGGAAAAAATCTTCTCCCAATAACTTATAAACTGAGCTTATGATGATGTTCCTTACATTGTTTGTGTTTGCAATCTCAATATCGATCAGATCAATAAGATAAGGTCTCCCACAAGAATGTCCGTCTAAAGCGCTATCCTATTTGCCATAACTGACCTCCCTTGATCATTTTTTGTCTCATCCAGTGCAACAAAAATATCATTTTCTTCCACTTCTTCTTTTATTCGATTCAAAACTCCTTGGCATACTTCCTTAACCATGTTGTTAACGACCCATCGACCTGGAGTGGCCTTTCCAGTTTATTTTTTAATATACTTGGAGAAATCGGGATGATGCAGGACATTTAAAGGGATATTACACGACACAAATAGCTTTGCCGTGTTTATTTATGCTTTATTAGGATGTCTGACGTTGTATATTTTTGTCAAAAAGCTTCAATTTTCTCCCCCCCTCGTAACAATTGCTTGAAGTCTTTAAATTTTTACATAGAAGGAAATATTTTGATGAAAAATTTGAGCAATCCAACTATTGTTTTTCACTCCTATATTCTGAAACCAGTCATTTTATTTGTACGTGCAAAGTGTCCAGTGTAGGCATTTTCAAATAAAGTTACTCTTGCGATAAAACACATTTATATTTAACATATATTTTTCGAGATTTTGAAAAATATATCCATAAGCATTCTGCTCTATTTTATGCTCCAGAAGTCCGATGTAACAAGGTGAGAGCCATTTTATCCTTTATGGTTGAATCAGATTTTCTTTTCGTGCTTAGAATGAGATAAAATATCTCTTTATGTACCCCTTGCTTGACAACGACCTATTAGAAAAGCTGAAAAGGAAATTGCTAATGCTGAAGGCGTAGGTTTATGATGGATCTTATCAGTAGGGATGATACTTTTTTGATAACGTAATACTTATCAAATATAATTTCTGCAGGTAAAATATTACAAATATATTTAAAAATGATTTTTATCATTATTTATAAAAAAAAGAAATTGATAATTATTTAATTTGTATTTTTAGGGAGATATTTTTACACAGGCGATCTAACAAAGCATGAAGACAATTTCCAAAAGGAACAAAATAAGATAAACCATTTTTCATTTTTCAATCATACAACCGTTGATTTTTTTAACTAAAATCCCATTCCTACTTATTGTATAGACTTTGAAACACTAAATTATCAGTCGATTGCTCTATGACACAATCAAAACGCCCCTTTATTTTTGATTATCGGGTTATGGATCATCTTGAAATAATTATTTGTGCAATTTTCTCACACGCAAAGAATCCTTCTCTTTTGACAACACTAAATTATATAGCTAAAATTTACAACAGAAAAAGAGAAAAAGGAGTATAAATAATGTAAATATTAGCCCAATTTTACTTTCTATAGATTATGTACAACAACATATTAACGAATTATTATTAATAATAAGTATTTTCTTCTAAGAAATCAAAAAAGTTGTTAGAGAATAAAAAAAGTTGTTGAATGTTCCCTCAAAATTTTCTTATATGTGCATAGGGTTAGAAAACCATACATATAAAGTTTTATACTTTCGTGGATTCTAAAAAGATAATGGAGGTGGGGGAGGGGGGTAATACAATATTTTTTTTTAATTGTTAATATTGTTATCCTTTTGACAGTTTTTGATTCTATGAATGAACACGTCCATATTTTTATTTTTTTATAGTAGTAATTCTTATAAATTCTCATAAACAAGTAAATATATTGGATTTTTTTTCATCTCATTAAATATTTTTTAAAAATGTACTTTAAAATATGAGTATTTGAAATAGAAGAAAGCTTCATTTATATTTACAACAATAAAAATTATATTTGATTTGCTTATTTGTATAGAACATACAACTATTATCTGCCTAAATATATTGTACAAACATTTTGTAAGTATGTAAAACATATAAGAACCTATTCAATTTGATAAAGTGTTAAAAAGTTTTCAAAATATATTCATCGAATGATTTCTCATTTTCAGGATTATTGTTAAATGTAGAAAGAGAGATGGCTTTTTTTACACAAGTAATAATGTAATGACTACACGTATTTGCATCTCTAGAGTATCTGCATTTAAGAAATATACAAATCCACATCCTTAAACTTCAAAGTTTTGATTTTTGTAATTGAATCCATGACCGTCAAGTGAACAATCATTAATTTAAAATTTTATCACAAGGTTATAAACTTTCTGATGGTGAACTGGGCTATTATACACACCGCTTCTTATTTCTTTTAATGTAAATTTTATGACCAATACTTTTCAGTATGTTTCTAAAATAGTCAATTTCATAATATACAAATATTTATTTCGATTATACCTTGTTCAAGCTTTATTCATACATTTTGCAATTCTTAATAGAGGTTTAGTGATTATTATTAATGATTTCCTTAAAAAGTTGTTTTTTCTTTTGATTTCATGGATTATTCTTTTAT
The DNA here is from genome assembly GCF_016086655.4 of Lepeophtheirus salmonis. NCBI lineage: Eukaryota > Metazoa > Arthropoda > Copepoda > Siphonostomatoida > Caligidae > Lepeophtheirus > Lepeophtheirus salmonis. The sequence continues at coordinate 24,874,953 of NC_052144.2, forward strand.
TTTTTAATGAGAGAACTTAGAAGTATAAGGGTAACAAAAAAATGTAAAATTGTAACTATTACTGTAAAACACAAACTTCATTAAAATGATGCATATTTTTAAAATCATATCAAAAAGTAAAATTTAAGTATTCACATTTCAATTAACAAACTATATCTTGTTGATCCAAAACTCCTCTTGTTAAGAATATTGAAAATAGCCATTTTTTATTTTATTTTGCAAAATGAATGGTATAGTTAAAACAAAATGATACATCTATTAATATACAAATTTAATGAATATAAATAGGCTAAATTTCTAATAAAAAAATTGCTAAAATCATCCATCTTGGGCGCCATTATTTAGATTTTGCAATAATGTTTTCTTAGTTCTTTTTGCACATGTGCGATTTTTTTATAAAATATGAGTATAAGTATTTTTATTAAAAAAAAAAAAATGAAATCAGTGTATTCTAAATGGAATTATGAATTACTCAATCTCCACGGTCTTTCTAATGGTGGCAAACATGGAGGGACTCCAATTGGGCCATGGCATCTTCACAAGTCAAAACCTTTACACAATGTTGCTCACAAAAGATGTGTTAATAGATATGTAACTATCCCAAAATTAAAGCATGAGTCTAAATTTTTAACTTTTTGTTTCAAGGATAATTTTGTAATTATGTGGAATTTTTTTGGCCGTCGGGTATCGTAATGATCTGCAAGCAGACAAAAGCCATGATTATAATCAAAAGAAAAATTGAAGGATGCATATTTGTACATAATCACTATGAAATTATATCTTTTTTTCATATAATCCAACTTTCCATACAAAATTATTCAAAACATTAAATTCCATCTCTGCAGATCGAAAAGGATAAATTTGGTAAGGCCAGTATTCAGTCACTTTTTTTTGGTAAACATCTCTATTTATTAACCACATCTGGTTAATAAGTAAAAGATTTATTAACAAACACATTGTAATACCAGATCAAGTAGTTATGTACTACTTGAGTGTGAGGAGAGATGCTGGAATCAAAACTTATTGTCTATAGAACTCTCCATTTAATTACATCCTTCAATGCGAGATAATCTGGATGCATTTTTAGGATTTCAAATAGTCATTATTTCTTAAACCAATTAATATATATTTGTTTCAATGACAAAATGTTGTTCTCAATGGTTTTAAAAATTATTTGAGACATTTTCTTAATATTTATTTGTAGATAGTAAATGTATAAAGTATATGTATTTATCTTTAGAACTCAAGTCTCCTTAATTAAATAATGTATTAAAGCCTTTCATCTGTATGCCTACTAACTTGAAGCAATATTTTTTTTAAATTGGATGTATTTATTTTTTTATTGCGAATAAAGATGCGGATTTATTAAAATGTAACTTATTTTTAATTAAAAAATAAAATGAATTTAATCAAATATAATTTATTTTTAATAGAAAAAAATAAACAAATATTATTAATTAGAGGAAACGATGAATTTAGTATTATATTTGTGGTGAAAGAGTCAAATATAATGTAAGGTTTTATTTACTTATGCAGGTATTTCTTTAATTAGTTATAACCTTAACTACAATTTTATCTCAATATTAGAATATATATTATAGTGTTTCAGTTTGAGCCTTTGGAGTCCGAAGTCTTTGACGAATCTTCTTTGTGAGTTCATAATCCTTTGTTTAAATAAAGAGTTAACTCAAATTTATTCTCCTGGTGTTTTAATCCAAATACATTCAGGATGTATGAATTTCTTTGGTTGTGAGATATTATTAAATAGAAGTTATTGGATGTTCCTGACTTATATCAAATGGCATCATCGGAACGGATCCTTCATCTTTCCAATCCAATTCTAGTAGCAGTTGAGTCATTAATTTTATCCTTCATTGTTCGATGGTAGTGGTATTTTTTACATAGAGTTTCAATGATAAAAAAACAATTGCTGATTCGGAATTTTAATCCCAAGAGTAAATTACTTTATTTTACTTGTACCCTCTCAACTCTCGCTCTTTCGTTTTCATGCTACAAACTACTTATAATTGGACTATATTATTAGATAAATTAAAAAAGGAACTTAACCCTTAAAATATTGTGATGGCCGGATCTCAATCTAACAAAGGGATAGAGCATTTTTGAAGAAATTATTTTTATACATTTAAAATTTCAGACCTTCTGCTATCAAATGAAATAATTTTGCACTTTCTGGTTTTGTTGTTCTTGAAGCTATAACCCTAAGAAAAAAACACATCAATTTTACATTTAAACAGAGATAACTAGTATCAAAATATGAAAAAGACATTATAAAAATAGTTTAAGTCTTCAAAAATTAGGCTTTTAATTATTTATTTTTATCATTTATCCCTATTGACAACACCAAACGCTTGAAAAATCTTTGAATCTTAGAAACAGACAGTAATACTGGGTGGTAAATTGTAATTTGAACATTTACCAACTCAAAAATTAATTAAGGTTGAGTGATTGAAATGAAATATTATTTCAATGTATTAAAGCATACAGAATTAGTTACATAACAAAACAAACCTGAGCTGTTTAGCTAACGTACAAGGGGGAAAATGACACTTGAACGTGATCGACGAATTTCCATTCGTGCACTCCAATCAGTTGGACTTCTCCAGGACCACAATCTACGCCGTCAGCAAGTCCAAACCGTTCGAGAGAAGAAGGGCTCTGTTAATAATGCCAAAATGGACCAGGAGAAGTTAAAAAAATAGCCAAGTCTAATCCCCTCAAGTCCATGAAGGCCCATGTAAGATATATCAGGGTTTCCCACCAGACTGTCCAGAGACCTATAAAAAAAGTTGGTGGAATGCCCCTTGTGAGGGTTAAGATGCCACTTTTGAAACCAACAATGAAAGAAGCCTCCATAGTAGGACTATTTTGAATTAGTCTTTTATTCTCTTTTTGACACTTATGGCCATCCTCCAGCTCTAATGCCAACCCTCTCCACTACACCTTTTGGGTGCATGTAGATGGTAAGGCCTGCAGACACTAGAATCAAAACATCTAGGCCCTAAATTCCAAATTCAGCCGGAACAGGGAGTCCATGACAGAGAACTACATCTCTAGCAGATGGCAGGCCTTCCGCCGACCTCTGAAACCCATAATTACGGCTAAGTGAGGCTTCATCAATGATTGAGAGAGCTCAGACACACATCAATTTATAGTATTAATTTTGTTGGAATTCTATTTTAATTAATAAATTTTAATATTAATTGTGTTCACATTTTACTCGACCACTCGATTCCAAAAACTTTATAGTATTTTTTTGAAGGCCAAGAGCATAATTAAAAAAAAACTAAGACAATATTTGGAAAAAGGGAATCAAATTCTACTATAAGGGCGACAACATAACTTTTTTTTTTTGCAAAGTGAAGATTTTTAATTCTAGAGGTGAGATTCTAAAGTTCTAAAGCTATTATGCGTTGGAGTAGTAATTAATGTGTGTTTGCCGTGGAAAATAAATATTACCAACAAATAGTTTGATATATTATTTTATAAAATTAAACTAATTACAATTTTACTTATGAGTTTTTATTTTACAATTTATTAAAATAAGTGAATTGTTTTATTACTTAATCTACTTAAAAACTTCTTTTTTTTAAAACTCATTTTCACAATTTGAAATTTGAAAAATTCTTTGAACGCAAATATTGCCATGAATAAATATGCTGGAGAGCCGAAATTGATCCTATTAGATTTGATGTCCTGCATGAATTTTAAATTAGTTAAGTTTTTTTAATTCCGTTAATTTTAAACAAAAATTGCCACGAAATAATTAACTAATCAATAAATTATATAAGAATATATTAATTTTTTTTTAGTTTGTTTATCCTCAAAGTTAATATCAAACAAGCTACTGATTTTAACAAAGAGTTACTTAACTTTTAATCCTACCTTCTTTTTGCTCTTTGCTAAAGTCTCATTCCTTTCAAAGATTAGATATAAAGAATTTAAAAAATGTCAATTGCTTTGTTGATATTTTTTTAAAGTGGTTTCTTACAAGAAAGACACTATGGTCCGATTGTACAATAGAACAACTTAAACTTCAATCAGCTAAAAACAGGAACGTTAAAACTTTCTAATCCAAATTTAAGTTGAGTTTGTATTGATTACGGTACATACAATTACGGTACATAAACATGGGTTTTCATTAAATTTCCTTTTAAGAAAACTTAGCATGTAAATACGAAAATACGAAGTTATACAATCATATCACATTCAATCTATTAGAAGAAGAGTTTAATATAAAAATGGGATTCATTTCTTCAGAGAATTGTTTGATTTTTATATATATAGGGTGTACCCTAAATAATGTAAAAATTAAAATTAAACTTACATAACTCATTTAAATTTAGAGATATCATTGTAAATTTTTTTCTAATAAATAATTGATCAATTTTAACAATGTTTGCTTCAGACATTTTATGCTCATAATTTATCTACGCAAAAAAAAAAAAAAAGAGTCAAGAGAAGCAATAACCCTCAGTCTGTTGAAGTCTGGTATATCTCCGATTATTGTTTTTCGGGAGGGTAAAATTATCTGTGGAGTCATATTCAAATCACAAAATGATCGGATTATGAACAAAAGAGGATATGATTTTTCAAGAAAAATCTGAGTTTAGTGATGGTATAGTGCATAATTTGACATTCTTTTAAGGCAGTCATTATCTTTGGGCTTTTGGGGCTCAAAATTAAAAATATTAATTATGTGAGAAACAACTTTGGATTAAGGTGTCTAGCTCTGGGCTAATTCCCAATTAGGTGAAAATATTTATACCATTCAACAAGATGATGCTCCTTCTATCACGTCCAATATAAAGGCCGTGACACTCATTTTCCTAGCTTTTGAACAACAACTTTTAGCCACCATCTATTCTCTATTTAAATGATTGATTTTGGAGTATGATCTATTTTGGAGAACAGGATCCGTAAAAAGCCAACCTTATACATGAAAAAGACTGTTTTTAATGAGGGACGAGCTTTATTTTCTTATATTCGTTTATAAACGAAGTGACAGAGAGTGGCACTGTCTTAGGGCAAAGTTATAGAACTCCCTGCATAATAATATTATGTATAAAAAAATATGTGCATTGTATTCACATAGAGACTGCAGTGGAAAAATTTCTAATAATGCCCCATCTTTTTCAACATCAAGCTGGGAAAAAATTATATAGTACTTCCAAGCCTCAGACTATCACACCACCATGCGGATAATATATATATTTTAGTTTGCACATGTACTATTAATTTATCTTTGAAGCTCTCAAAACTCAATAATTTCTTCAATTTGAGCATTTTTCTTTTTATTTGAATCTTTGAGTACAATCAATTAATCACATAATTAAAAAACCCATTACTTTTTATTTTCTATAAAAACCAGATTTCTTGATAATTAAAACAGCACAAAATAATGCAAAAATAAATATTGTTTTTCCTTTCCAAAGTTTTTTAAAAGGATTTTTTATACATTCATATATAAATAAAATACTTTTTCGATAAAAAAACATTTTGTATTTGAAGTTAGAAAAAGAAAAACCCAAATTTTTAGCATTCCTGACTTAATAAAGGTATGTATGTACCTTTTTATGTAAATATTTCATCTTGTCTAAGCTTTTTTTTATTTTTTGCTTTATATACATACAATATCTAGGCTATATGTCAGGTTTTAAAACTTAAAAAACTATATTAAACATACTTCTTATTAATAATTAATTTATACATACCGTTTGATGCTATTATTTGTAAGAGTATGTGTTTTTGGTAAACGAAAAACAAAAATTTCCTAAAAAAATATAAGAAATAATTAATTGTTGCTGTAATTATAAATATAATTATAACTAATGCACGTTTGTTATTCAATTTTTTACGAATTTCATTTACTGTGAGTACGATTTTTTTTTTCATGGGGTAAGAAAATATTCCATGCAAAATTTAATTACCTTACAATGTCATCTTTAGATAGCACATCTAGTTCAAAGTATGAAAGGAAACAAAAGTTATTTACATCGTCATTTAAGATTAAAATTGAGCATTATTCCTTATTTTACATTAATCAATGATGATATACATTATTCTAACCTTTAAAAAATATTTCTTTAGTTTTTTTCTACAGCTACCCAATGGAGCATAAAGATAAAATAACATTAGAAAAATTTAATGTTTACTTTCTAAAAATTTAAAAAAAATTTGCGCGCTATATACGCAAATCAAAGTTTTCCAACTTTTTTATCCTTTTTGGCTCAATTAGACAATTGTAGAAAATAAAAATTGTTTTAATATTTTTATAGGATATGAAAATGTATATCAAAACTATTTCGTGAAAAGGACTAAAAAATGTCTTGTTGCTATAAATAAGTATCTTTTTTCAAAATTTGATCGAGGTGTGCGACCTAAAGATGACGTAGGCCAATGTAATTTTGCATATGTCATTTTAATACCTTATGACAACTTGATCACAGTACCCGTTATCGAAATTCAAAAAAAGTAAAATATCAAACTGTTCAGTTACATATTTATAGTGTTTAGTTCATTAGCTTAATTCTTGTTCAAACAAAGTCTATGCACATATATAGATGAGTTCAAAATCAATGGACATACCAATTCAGGCCACATTACTTAATGATTTTTATTCCCTTTATTCAATTAAAATTGACAAGAAAAAGAAAATAAACGAAACTTGACACAAATAAAATTTTATAATTTTTTTTACAAAAGTAAGACAAGGTTATGTTCCATTTGCAAATATGAAAAATATTACAACTTTTTGATAATAAGTCTGTAAAATGTGATTTGTAGGTAGATAAAGTCATCAAATAATGATTTTCTACAAAATATTTTTTTTTCCCCCTCCTAAATATGTACATCAAAATAGTTTATTTATTTTACTTGTTAAATTTAAAAAAAAATGAATTCAATAAAAGTATTGACATAATATTATTTTAATCATTAAATTTCAAAATATGATTTTTGACGTTTCTAAAAATATTTATTTATTTACATTATGGATAGTGCATAATTTGTTTTGCATTATTATTATTTTTTTAAATGTGCAAATTAAAAAAATAATACTTTTTTTTAGCTTTAAATGCAATGTACAACAAAAGTTGAAAAAAACTTATTTTATTACCAGGTATTTTCCATAATCTATCCGGTAGATACATTATGGTGTTAATAAAGTTTAGTTAAATTTGTCTTGTCGTTTTTTAGTTGAATTTTGTCTCATCTATATATTATTTCGTCGAGACGATAAAATATTTAAGTTTGAAATAATCATCTATACTGCTGGAGTGTACTCTGAGAAGTAGTTTTTGGTGTAAAAGGCTGTTTGTCTAAAAAAAATGACTCAAAATAAGTTTGGAATTCGACCATTTTCTTAATTATGGAAATATTATTTAATAATTTTCAGAAATTAATCTATAATTAATTCCATTTGTGGTGAAGAATTGCAATCCAGAAAACAATTTTTTGTTATGATTCAGCTTACCTAATGTTAGGGCATTCTCTTTGTTTTTTTTCTCTTCAAAATCAGATAAGAATACCCACAATGGTTATACTTCATTTTTGTCAAAGATACTCATAATTTGTTGTATCCATGGGTTACAATAGGATATGTTTGAAGTTTTTTGTGTACATTAAAAAATGTCATAGGATAAGTACATTCAAGGGCTCATTGGATTGTCATACTAACTCGTAAATGTGAAGTCCTTACTGTGACTGTATATTAATAATGTTTCATTTAAGTCATGTTTTCATAATTGTCAAGGGATCTTTCAAAAACAAAAAACTTCGTCATCTTGGCTGAATGATAACGTGTTTAATCATGTTGAAGGAGGAATGCCTTCCCCTGAGCCTTATCCTTCATCCAGAAATTCACCTTTATCTTGTGGTTAAAAAAGTGTAGAGGCATTGCATTTCCCTGCATGAATATCACCTGGAGCTCCATGGAAGAGGCTAGATTTTTTTTTTTTGTAGAGCCATAACTTCAGCTTTAGAACTAGCAATATATTGGTAATTTTAGCAGTTGATATGGCCATCCACAGTAATGTTTTTCTTCAATAACGCTCAATATCATTAAGTGTGTTTGTTTGTTTTTTTCATCCAAGATAAGAGATTACTTTTCCGTTCAAAATGTCGGGCTTTCACGATATCAGTGAAAAGGAGCTTGATTCCTAGAGCTACGGACTTAATTATAAGATTTTTCACAGCTCTTTGAATAGTTTGTTCGGATACTGATCACTTCATTGTCATGGCTGATACTGTGACTTTATGTTTCACTCAAGTTCGGTTGATTCTTTTATAAATTGATATTACGTCCATTCTTATGACTTGATGAACCTCTTAAAAACTTTAAATAAGCTGTCTTTGTTTTGATTGTAATCGCTAATATTGACAAATTATGAATTATATTGATGAAACAATATAACTTTAGGAGATTGTTTATTGAAACAATTAAGTAATTACTAAAATGACTAGGCATTCCAATACTTTGATATTTTATGTTTTCAATTTCATTATTTGTCATTTCATTCATAACATACATCACATTTTTCTCATTTTTAACTAATGATCTTATTATAAGGTCGAAAAGAGTAAATATATAGATCAAAAACAAGCATAGAACGTCACTGACATGAAAACCATGAATGAGGTTTTAAAGCATCCAACTTATACCTAAAAATGCATGATCTCCTAAGCAATTACTTGACTTATTTTAGTTATATTTACTTTTGTAATATAACGAAGGCCTTAATCCATAAATTAATGCCAAGTTATCAGATCATAAAAGTTTCATTTAAAATTATAATTATATCATATTTTATAATTACAAGTTTATGTCACAAATGTGACACTTACTTTTGAAACATTTTTTTTAATTTATCAACATTTAACCTTCCACATCACATATTCTTATGGTATTCAAATAATTTATATATGTTTATATATAACCCCAAATTTTATAAAAGGATAAATAACTTTATAGTAGAGTAGGTTTTTACATTATGTACTAAATGAGCTGTGAACATTATTAGCATATTGATCTACACCAAATTTTATCCTTTTATTTAATGTCATTACTCATAATCAAAGTAAAAAATCAATTTAAATCGTGATGTTAGAAGACTATTTATTTAGATGGATAAGGATTATATGTACCTATATATATATATAGGGAGACAACGGACAGTTGAAAGTATTGTGTTTTTTGCTCAATTGTCCGAGATTTGCTTCAACTGTCGTGTCGACTAAAATAGAAACGACTATTATAACAGCATTTTTTCCTACCCTCCAAAACCCACATTTAACATTGTTATTTGAGCCATAGAACACGAAAATTACCATTAAATCTTTGAAGCGCAATGAATTCTTTTTTTAAATTATCTCTCATTTCCATTTTTAGATTAACTATAAAAATGGAAATAAGAGATAGTAACAATTGATTAACAATATTTCAGCATCTGACTGAAGTTTTTTTAATAAAAACTCTATTAAATAGAATTCCTACAAAATGTGTCTAGTCATTCAAAAATTATGAAAAATGAAGGGACTTATTTGGAAGCAAATATATTTTTTAAATTGTTGTACATTATGTATAGCAAAAGCAAAAAAAAAAAAAACCACCTTTTATAACAGTTTGAAAAAGTTGCTGTAAAAAAAGCTCATTTTATTGATTTTTTGAGTTTCACTTTAAAATAATATTTAATAATCAGACAATGTAAGGTTATGTGAAACTCTTCAGAAATTAAATATAATTAAGTTTATTATTTGACCTATTGTAATATTTTAGAAACAGTTTGATTGATCCAAATTTAATTATGCTTAAAAGGCAATTTATTTTATTTGTATTTTAATTGCAATATTAAGTTTTATATTCGTAAAGTATCTGTATTAATATTGGGTGGCTAAACATTTTAGTGAAGTACTTGCTTTAGGATTTGAATGTAAATAACGAAGGTTTCAATCAATTTTCTTAAAAAAGGAAAATACCTTTTGGAAGTGCAAATTTTAATCCTAGGATAGAGTTTTATCCACTCCAACTTGTATGTTTTTTGTTGCAAAAGTAATATATGAAATTTACCGGAAAACAATAATTTTGAATGTAATAAAAAAAGTTAAATTATATAAAAAAATGACTTCTGAATCCTTTGTTTTATCTGTTTCTTTCCTATCAACCTTGATAAAATTGTATCTATCTCAAAAAGGAAATAGTTTTAAAAGAAAAATAAAAGTCCATTAAATTGCCCCAAAAAATTACAAGCAACCTAACAAAAATAATTCTTACAATAAAATACATGTTCATTACTCAAACGTTCTTAGAATACCTGATGAAAAAGTTATTAATCTTTTAGATATTTCTACTCTGGAGTAAACATCAAGTTAGACATCTTCAATGTTCATTAAGAGTCTACCTAGTCTTTTATTCGAGAAAAACGGTGTGTTTCAATTTCCCTTGAACTCCTTTAATAGTAAATATATATAAAGTGCTTACGCAAAAATGTCAGGAGGTCTGATGACCTAAATTTGATAGATTAATTAATTTTTATTTAATAAACATATCACAATGAAATCTCAAAGCCAGTGAAGTTAATTTTGAAGATGAATTTTTGAAATTTTGATTGCTATTTTGGAGAAATGCTTATCAAATATTATTTGTTTGGATAAATTATGTTTATATAATTAGAATGTGGTGTTTTGTGGTTATTCTGTCTATATTACGCTTTTCTATTGTGCAACATCACAATTAATGTTTTATATTAATTACACTTTATAGTATAACTTTACATATAATAATACATTCTTGCTTAAACAAACAAATGAATTATATCTCAATCTCTGACACTTCGTTATTTTCGTTGAAGCTATAATAAATAATATTTACACACAAAATACTTTAATTATTTCTTGTTTATATTGAAATCTCCTATGGTACAAAGTCGTGGCAACATTTTCCTTGACGTGAATCTTTTCCAAACGTATCAATTTCAAGCGCTATATCCGACTATTTCATTTCATGCTCCAGATATAACTTTGATTATTCTTTCGACTATTTGAGTATGATTCAGCCAGTTTGAAAAGGTCAAAAAACAATGAAATATAAAACTAATTTAAATAAAGAATATAAATCTAATTTAAATAATGAATATAAAATATAATTTAATAACTTTGTTATTAGCTATGAAATATTTTAACTGGTTATTTTCATAAAAATACTCAGTATATATATGCAAAATTAGTTAAAATTAAATTACTTTGCTATCAATTTTGTTTTCATACTGTAATTTATAATTTATTTTGAGAAGGATTACTTAGGTGAAAATAAAACCTATATATCTAGACAATTATTATTGTATTCCACAAAAAAGAGAATTGAATAAAATGATATCTTAATTAATTTCCTTGACTAGTCGGATTAAATTTAGTCCGACAATAATCAACGTGACACAAGATTTATGTATCCAAAAGGGAAATCGGTGAGAGGGGAAAGATATAAAAATAATAAATAAATGGGCAAGAAGTGAGATCATAGCTTTATTATAAATAATCAAGATGACTCATTCTTTCATCTATGAATAGTCAGTAGTCCGACTTTTTTATCCTATAAATGCTAATGATAATCTATTAAACACACTTAATAAAAGGGTCTCAAAATTAGTGTATATTTCAGCACGTAGAAAAAGAAATGATGAAGCTTATTATAGGGTGTTTTCATGTTAGGTCATCATTCTGGAAGTATCTCATATTGTAAGAGGCATAAACAAGAAACATATTTATACAAAACATATTAATTTGTTCGTTTTTTGGCTCAATAATTATATCAACAACTATATTATATGCCAATCAATATTTATAATTGGATTGAAATAGTCTGGTGTATCTGGAGAACCATTTATTGGTACTATTTAGATCATTGTTGAACATGATTTTATCATATTAGTTCAGTTGAAATAGTATAGGGAAAGAGTGGATCAAATCTAGGAGGTGACATCATGATTTTCTCTTTTTTGATTGTCTTAAAATCGTAAACTGTAGATTGTTCACATTTTTGAACTTTTTCAAAATGACAAATTAACAATTTATAAAAAAATGTTGGAATGTGGATTAAAAATAAATCTATATTTATCTTAGATTCCTTGTGTAAGAATATGTAAAGATATTACATCTACGATTATGTATAAAATTCAATGTATATGTGTCTTTATAGGTGCCCACACTGTTTGGCCTAAGATTCTGAAACTTTATATATGTCCCTCTTTTGAGCATGGTCAGGTTAAGTTGGGAGTGCTGATTTTCTCTATTTGTTCTACACTTAAAACAAAAAAGTTGTTTTATAGAGGTCAAGGAGACTAAATAAGGTGCTAAATTAATAAAGAAAGAATGACTGACGTCTTAAAAAACAACTATACTAAAAAAACGTGTTCTAAATTTATTCAAAATCAAAAAGTAATGGGCAAAGTAAGAAATCAGTGGAAATTGCACATTCGTTTTTAGTCAGGTCCAGAAAGATGCAAGAAAAAAATAAAATATTTGATTTGAGAAAATAAAGTTTGTAGAACTGTGTCTGAAAATATTTTGCATTTAATTTTTCAAATAGAAATTAATGTTTAACTAAAATATGTATCTCACATTTTCGAATAATTTTTCCAATTTTTAATTTTTGCAAAGAAACCACAAAATGGTACATTTTGGACATTAAATTATTGATTTGAACATTAAAATATAGTATTTTCAAATTTTAGACCATTTTATTAGATAATTTTTTCAATATTTGCAAAAATGAGCAAGTTATCGAGAGTTATTTTGTCCTTGACATTATTTGTCATATCTATTTGTTTTGGCAAGTACGAAAACATGTTAGGCTTGTGTTTCCCTTTACAATGCTAATAAATTATATTAACTACTTTTTGGCAAAATTAGTGCAAACAATTTTTTGCATTTTTTTTAAGAATTCGATTTGGCAAATTTTTGATCAGAAGAAGAGATGGACTTCTAATCCAGACAGATTTATATATGTTGGTATGTTATTTGAAGTTTAAATCGCTATTTTTTTCAAATTCATTTTCAGACATTTCATATAATAAAGAAGCACTACCTTATAAAGGGTTTTTCATTAACAGCGCTCACACTTTTTTTTAAATAAAACGAAAACGGTTTGAGATATCGACGATTTCTTTATTTGCCGTTAAAATAAAATCAAGTTAATTTATGAATAAAATTCGATGTCGTTTGAATGACCACCACTTGCACGTTTTACGAAGTCCAATCGTTGAACCCAGTTTTCGACTACTTTTCCGCATAAATTGGCTGAAACTGCAGCAATTTCGCGTTGAATATTTGTTCTGAGCTCTTTTAACGTCGACGAGTTATTGGTGTAGACCAAGGCTTTCACGTGACCCCTAAAGAAAATAGTCTAGAGGCGTTAAACCGCACGAGCGAGGCAGCTAATTGACTGGTCTATTTCTGGAGATAAGACGCTCACCAAACTTACTCTTCAATAAATCGATTGTAACATTTGCTGTGTGTAAAGTGGCACATATCGTCCAAGTCCATATCTTCCAATTCAGCCCAAAAAAATCGGTTATTTCCATTCACAGTAACGTGGCGATTGTCATCGTCGACGAAAAAGTACGGCCTAAATGACACCGCCAGCATGCAATCCCCACCAAACGGTAATTTTTTGGGGATGTAATGGCACGTCATAAATCACGCGTGGGTTTTATTCGGCCCAATTTTGCTTGTTAACAAAGCCATTGAGCCAAAAATGTACCTCATCGCTAAAGATCGTTGAAAATCAGGATCATTTTCGAATTTTCCTTCAGCCCATTTTAAGAATTCCCGACGTTTTGAAGTGTTCAAGCAGCTTCAGTTCTTGTGTCAACTTGATCTTATACGAGTGTAGGCGAAGATTTTTTCGCAAAATTCCCCACAACGATGTCACAGAGATGCCCAACGATTGAGAACGGCGCGTAAGAGACAAATTTGGGACATCTTGAATTGATGCGCTTGCGGCAGCAATATTTTTTTACACTTTGTGCATTTCTTTGTCTCACTGGCACAGGAACATTATGTAGCGTGTATGTGGACTCAATTTCTTTCACCAAACGTTGAATTATTGATTTTGTATGTCCATTACGTTGACCATAAATTGGAGTTAACGCTCTTAAAGTTTGGATCAAAGACTCACCATTTTTGTAATAAATTTTAATAATTTGCAAGCGTTGCTCAAGTGTGTACTGCTCCATGATAAAAGTAGAATTATTTTTGAGCACAGCTGTCAAAGAAACAATAACAAATATGACGTCGTTTTCGAAACCTATCAACGTAAAATGTGAGCGTTCCTGTTGAAAACCCCTTTATATACAAAAATAAACTTTTGAATCTTCCTCCTACTCCTCATCCGTTTTTTTTTTGCCTTCACTCTAATATTTGATTAAGTATAAGTTACCATTACTGCATTACAATTACTGCATTTGACCTAGGAGTTATTTTTGTAGTGTATATACATAATTTAATAAACCGAAAATTAACATGGTATTCCTGACAATTTGAAGAATGTTTGGAGGGAGAAGGGCTTAGCTGTCATGATGTTGTATTATATCATCTCCAATCAGCTCTGAGACGAATTGGAAATAAATACAAATCCCACTCCTCATGAACATGTACATCAAAGCTGGAACTACTCCTATGTCGATGCTGAATTCTACTCGAAGTCCAACAAAACTTACACTTATAGCTCCCGGACAATTCTCATTGTTAATCTCGGTCTTTCATGAGCAAATCTATTAGTTATTAATTTATACTTGGATATTTTGTCTTAAAGAATGATAAAATAATGATAAAAGCTACGTAGCATAATTCAAACTACCAAGTAGAACAAACAGCGCTTGTTCTTTAGGGCATATTTTATACACTTCTGATAATGTATGTACATTTCCTTCTCTAGGAGTGCGCCGAGTATCGAACACTCGCATAGTAAACTCAAAGGAATTATTTCTAGCGTGCACCTTTTCATTAAGCAAGGTCGATCCATAAAGGGCATGTTGGAATGTAATTATATACAACGCACATATTTATTTATTTTACTGTACGTCAATTTATCATCCTGTGCAGGGTCTTTCCAATGCATTCATAGTTTAACAACTATTCTTTTTTATCGAGAGAAACTGAAAACTTTTTGGTTTCTCATTTTTTTTTTTTTTTTTGTCAACTATTTCCCCAGAGTACTCTATTTCAAACCACTCTTAACTCAATAACTTTTCCTTTTATTCAAGATATTGTTATGTCTAACCAAAAAATACTTTAATTCTAATAAGTAATGCATTACTATAAAACATTTCTTTCTATGATGTAAGTATATCTTTAAACAAAAACTTAATTATAAAAATAAATAAATTTTATGAATGAAAACATAATAACAATTTGAAGCAGGTCTTATGTATTTGATGATGTCATGTTTTTGTTGTGTTACAGTAATTATTTGATTATATTTGTCCTTTTTTTCAAATTGTGTTGATGATTGTATTTTTATTATTAAAACATAAATCCTTTGTGAAAATAAGAGAACAATACTTTTTGGTTTCAAAACAACTTGGTTGGTTGAATGGTCAAACATCCATGATTTAAGAATTTTATTTTTGAATAAGTATATTGTAAAAAAAAGTTTTCACTAGAATCTATATACATACATGATCGTTGAGCTAAATCCAGAACACATTTATCTCCATCTGGATCAATATGGGAATCAATTATAGATTTGAAGTTTTATTTAAAAGTTATAATAATACAAAAGAAAACATTTATTCAATTTGTTTACCATCTGCACCAATCATTCGCTCGATACGAGGATATTAAAGACTTTGAGAACTATACAAGGTCCATGGTAGAGGATTTGTCCCATTACTTGATGATGGAGGCCTTTTAAAGACGTGAGGGACATTAAATTTCTCTATGACCAACCATTTGTCTTTCTGGATGATGTGGGGTATGTTGACACTCCATTGTTTCTCATCCGAACATCAGTTACTATGGGAATTATAAACGTTCAGCAATTATCTTCAATAGGCATCCCAATTGGCATTCAATTTGTCTGTAAGCATATGTCTTTTGTAGAAACGATATGACCTTATCCTCAGGGCAGTATTTATAGGTCTGAAGACTGTTGCATGGCTTACTTGGCGCTTTTTAGTAACAACGTCAATCAGAGTCCAAGAAAATTCCTTCACAAGCCCTTTCAGGCCTACAAGGAATCTGAAACTTCCTTTTTTATCACTCCAGGACTTGGGGGCTTTTCTCTTATATGCCCCATTCCTTCCAGCGGTTTTGGACGTCATAGACTGTGCTCTTTGGATATCCGTGCATCTTTTTGATGCACACTGGGCTGTGTCCCGCGTAAGCCAATTCGATGATGGTATTCATACTGGTATCTTCTATCGTGGATACTTGTTTTTAATTAAAAGTTGCTCAATTAGCTTAAAGCTAACGCTCTGTCTCTCACTTCAAAATTAAAATGACCGAGTTAAATGCTCTGTTTATTTTTTAGGATGTAGTCAAAGATGATCCGGATTTACCTGAATGACCCTGTATATGAATTTAAGTAGTAGTTAAATCTGGGAAGGCTATTGCTAAAGGGCTGGGGGGATAGTAGAGCCTAAAAAATGGGAAATTAGTTCGAAATTTCTGATTCTTTACGTAGGGATATTGGAACGAAGGTTATTTGAAAAAAATAAAAATTTATTTTTCAAGAAGGGCTTATTCAAAAATAGATAAAATTTTACTTTTTAAAGTACGGCAATAAACATAATATCAAAAAGGAATCTAAAAAGATCAAAAATACATTATTTTATTTCAAAAAAATTAATTAAGAAAAGTTCATGAGTGTCAGAAAAAATAAAATTGTCCAACGGGAGGTTTAAAATAAATAATGATAGACTCTCAAAGTAAAATTCTACCACCGGTTCCGAGTGTTAAAGTCGGAGACATTTTATAGATATATATTTGAAAAAAATTTACATTTTCAATAAGTTTAGAATGTAACTTTATCGAATGCTTGAATTAATTTTTTTTTTAAATATTGTAAGTACAGGAACTAATGTTTTTATTCTTTGGTATAAACTTTGGTATTTTACGTATCTTATGAGATGTACAACTTCCAGAATGAAGACATAACGTAAAAAATAATTTATATTATTTTTTTTGTTAAAACTTAAAATAGTTTTAGAAAATATAAAAAAATAATAATAAAGTTGAAATTTGTTGGAGTTATGTGATTTCTAGTAAGTTATGAATCATGATGAGAAAGATAAATGTAGGTACAATGGACATCTTTACAACAGGTAATGAGGGTTTATAAGACACCATTACTTAAGAAGACATAGATAACATTAATAGTAATGAACATTACAAGAAAAGAAAATATATTTACCCAAAAAACACTCCTATATTTTAAAAATAAATATAGGCAAAAAGATTTACGAGTTACATACATATTTTTTAATGCTTATCTTTTTATATATAATGAGAACAAAATTATAACCGTCTGACTCAAATTCAATATATATTTATCTTAACTTTTTACTTATTTTAATAGAATAATCAGTATTTAAAAGGTAATTTTTATTAAATGTAGTAGCCTTTTACTACTTTACATATATTGATAATACTTAAACTCAAATATGCAAACAATCTATTTATTTAATTATTTACTCTTGCTTAAATTTAATCAAATAATGAGAAAAAGTCGTGTTTTATTTTAAATTATAATTGAAATTTTGATAACTATTTATAACTGTTTACTAAAAGTCCATTGCTTGAATATTATTTATACATTACGAGTTAATAAGCAAGATATTTTAGCATCTCATCATGCTGTCATTTACGTCATAAAGTGGATAAATTGTTGAACAATATATAATTATATAAACTCATTCAATATTATATCAAAACTTATTAATGTAACTCCAAAATCAAAGTTCATAATGGAATATATTCATTTTATTTTTACTGTCAATTTTTCTGGGTGCTATGAAACTATAAATTTTTTTGCATTTTTTTCTCTTATAATATAAAACTTGAGTTAACTATTTTAAATAATGAGTCTGATTTTGTTCCAAATGGTTGTATGGAGGGTACTGAAGACGAAGTAGTGTCAAGACGAATGTATAATGAAACAATAAATAAAAACACTTTTCCTACATGTAGAAACATTGCAATTTGTACATAGCATAACATATGGGTTGAAAAGCTCTTGGCTTATCTAAGAAAACACGCTTATTTGCGACAAAAATTGGCTTTATTCAACAAAATCTCCATCATGTGCAATAAAGTCATTCCAGCGCAACTTTCATATTTGAAAGCAACTTTTATAAAATGCTTTATCTTTTGCCTAAAAGTTTATGCAATAACCTCTTAATTGGAGCGAAATTTCTTACGTGTGAGCTATTTTTTTTTTTTTTTTTTTTTTGGTCTGAGAACAGCCAGTAGTCGCTAGGATCCAAATCTGGAGAGTTAGGTGGATGTAGAAACAATACGAAGTTCAATTAATTTAGTTTTGCCATTATTTTGATAACTTATGACACAGTGTGTTGTTCTGAAAAAAAAATAACACTTTCTTCTTCTTTTATTAGGGATGTTTTCCCATGACTGACTGACGAAGTATATAACGGTATATAATATTCAATTTTGATGTTATTTCCTAAAGAATTTAAACAAAACTCGTACTATAAATAAAAATATGTCTGAGCTCTTTTAATAATTAATGTAGGTGCCTTTAGCGGTATTCATTGCTTCCAAGTGGTGGCAGAAGGACTAGCCCCCGCTGGGGATGCCGTCTACTGTAATGGGCTCCCAGTGCTAGCTGATAGTACCTTTCAGGGTCTGTGTTTTTTGATGATGGGCACTTTAAGCTTTCCCCTCGACATGCACTCAGAAGGTGTAGTCGATGGGGTGGGCATCAGAGCTGTACGGGGCCAAAAGTATAAAAAAAGAATTTTAGAGACTCAATCAAAGCTCATTCAAAGAGTCTTGCAAAGGGGAAAATGGGATTCTTTCATTGCCTTTGTAAAAAGTGGCTTCTTTATCATCACAAGGTTCGTTCAGCACAGTTTTTAACAGGTCCCCGGACAGTATGGCGTGAATCCTCGGGATCTGTTGTATGGTCCCTCATGGACTTGAGGAGATTGGCATCGGCTATTTTCTTTAACTTCTTAGGGTCCAGTTTGGCTTTTTTGATAGAGCCCTTCTTCCTTTCTAACGTTTCGGAGTTGCTGACGACATAGTTTGGAGTCTTTGAGATGCCCAAATGCTTGAAGTGCGTGAATGGAAATCTGTCAATCCCGTTCAAGTTTTATTTTCTCAACTTCTACGTATGTTAAAGAGCTCAGGGTTGTTTTCTTTTGTGACTAATTGTGTATGCCTTAACGTATCGAAATATGATTTAATTTCTATTTTTCAACCTTAATTAATTATTGAATTAGTAAGTATTCAGATTTTAATGGGCCATCCTTGTATGACAGAACTATTAAGTTAATACAAACATGTTAATATAAACTTTAGTCAATACCTTTTAACGACCTTTCTAACCCTTTAACCACACTATCCAATTTACAACATAATATTCAAAAAAGAACCATTAAAACCCCCAAAAATTATTTATTTTTCTTACTATGGTGAAAATGCTTGCTCATATACATACATACCTCGTATGTATGTAAGTACTTAAAAATGAAGAAGAGAGTTATTAAGCAGATAAAAAAATATGACTTGAAATATTCATATGCTTATGACTTTAAAAAGTATGTAGATATACCTACTTATGCATGTAAAATACATTTTATATAGACAAACAGCTCATGCAAGGCATATGTATGTAGCATATGCATAATCTTAAAAGTATGACATGATTTATATACATCTGTTGCGTATAAGTATATGTGTGTTTATGTACATAAATGGTTTTTTGCGGGAATGTAAAGTTAGGCAGATGCTGCAAGTTTTTTATTGCAGTTTCCATTTATCCTGGAACAAGAAAAGTACATCGTATCTATCATATATTTGGGGTACAAAATTCGATTAATGTGAAATAAAGTTATCAGATATTTCTTTATGATTCAACACATAATAATCTACATTCAATATCTTTCTTTTACCTTTACCTAAAAAGGTAAAGAAAAAATGGCCAAAAATAACTTCATTTTGTTGCACTATTATCCATCGAATAATAAATATTGACTTGCTAAGATGAAAGACTTTCACCTTTTTTTTTAAACAAAGAGAAACAAATTGCAAGAAACTCTTTATTAAAAGACTTTCAATTTTTTCCCCGTATTTTGATTGTCTTTCAACAAATAAGAGGTTTTGTAAAGTTTATCAATATTCAAACACTTTTAAAAGCTTTTGTGATCTTATTTCTAATCTATAGGGTATTTGCTTACTTCATTTCTGTCTATATTTACATAACGATATGAGTGCTAAATAGAGAAGTGAAAAAGAAAACTTTCATTTAAGCATCGATCACATCAAAAGCTAAACTTATAAAAGTTATCACAAGTAAAAAAAAAGTATTGGTTGGTAAACTTGAGGGACGACATATCTGCTGATAAAAATCACACTATAAAATAAAATGCTCTATACTCGCAAATACCTTTGAATCTTTAAAATAGGGAGGAATAATTATTCAGAAAAGACACATTTTACAAGTTATCAAAATACTTTTGTTAAATGAAACCTTCTGAGGATTTTGACAATTTTCAGATATTGATTTACTTTTTATTTTAAAGGTATTGCCATTCTTGCTTAATTATCATAAAGGACACATTACTTTTAAAAAATAAATTATATATTACACCGTGAACACTCGTTTTGTAGAAATCAATTCAAGCTAATTATGGAATTTATCTAGTGGAACAGAATCCAAGACTGATCTCAGTTTTTCTCTCCGTCTTCTTAATTCTGCAATATCTGGGATTATAGTAACTATGGACTATTATCGTTCAGAGTCATTTTTTTCATTAAAACAATTCCCAAAATAAAACATTCCAGGCGATAGGTTGATTAATTAACCACTATTAATCTGTCGCTCGAATTTTTACTTCATTTTGAAATTCGATAGTTAAAAAATTAACCTCTCGCCATTGATTTATTGGAACTTATTGTTTTTTTTTAAAGGAAAACACTGACTGTTTACGGAATTTGTAGATGAAATTGATGAAGAATATTCCGATTAGGATGATGAAAATCTAAGCTTGAAGGAACGGATTCAAGTAATAATTACTGAAAAAGAAATAAAATCAACGATAAAGCAGGAACCACATACTGAAAATAATTACCCTTTCATCGAACATACTCCCCCCTCCAGAAAGAGAAAGGCAAATAGAGCTAGAGAAACTCTGCAAAAAAATAGTTATTCCTGCTGTTGAGACAGCTAAAGAAATAAGATCAAGTCTTTTTGAAAGTGTTCCTGAAATCTTGAATGCCTCGTAGTTTTTTTCGGATAAATTCTCCTCCTGTCATCCTTCATGGAATTCGGAATCAAAATTCAAACATCCCTTGGGATAGATGATGAAGGTAGAAGAATCTTCCTTCAATTGTCTCGATTTTCCTTAAAAGAGCGTGACGTCATGAAATTGAAATTCAATACGGGAAAAATATGATGATAATGTTGACTATTTTCTAGTACACTCCCATAAAAGTAGGATCACTACAAAATACAACAGAAATCATTGAAGATACATATTTTTTAAGTGATATAAGGAATATTTTTCTATAATTTAAGTATGATATTTCTCATTACTATGTATTATGAATAAGTTATAAGGGTCTACAGACGAGTGTCATTTTTCATCATTTTTCAGCCTAAAAATGGAAATATATCAAGTTTAGAACAAGATATAGAATCAATATAAAATTTGTTTCTCATAACAACGCTTTTACATAAGTTGTATTGCTCCTACTTTTAATTTGGACATTGTTTAAGGGTAAAATGACTCTGATGCTAAAATTTCCAAATTACTATAATCCCAAATATTTCAGAATTCAGATGTATGAAGATCAATTACGGACTCTCCACTCATAGATAAACTCGATTATTGTCTTGAATTCATTTGTACAAAATCCCCCTCCCCCTAATTGTTCCCCAGTGTTATTTATCATATTATATGTTTTGAAGTTTAATAGGAGTTTGAAATCATGCATGAATTTTAATATTCCCATATGAAAATATAACACAATATACACATTTTATGAGGAATGAGTTTTCACTTCCTTGTTGTAGCGATCCACTCAAACAAATAAAAAAAAGCTACTGTAGAATAAAACACCAAAATTATAACAACTTAGTCATTC
This sequence comes from Lepeophtheirus salmonis, assembly GCF_016086655.4. Lineage (NCBI taxonomy): Eukaryota > Metazoa > Arthropoda > Copepoda > Siphonostomatoida > Caligidae > Lepeophtheirus > Lepeophtheirus salmonis. Next base: position 24,897,294 of record NC_052144.2, read on the forward strand.
CCAAATATTTTGAAAAACCAAACAGTATACCAGCTCACATGAAGCCTCTCCGAATAATTTCATTTTTAGGATATTCTGCGTGGATTTATTTTCACATTTCTAGTAATACGTCACTGGTATGAGAATATTGAAAGTTAAAACATGAGGGGTTTTGAATTGTTGAACGTGGATCAAAACGTCATTATTGTCTTGTACGTGTGTCTATGATAAGCTGGGAATTTGGGGAAATCCCAATTTTTCAATTTCTGCTTCATTAAATCAATTTTACCAAAAAAGGCAGCCATGTAGCACATCCCAGAAAAATAAAAATTTAAATAATTTTATAAAAGTATCAAATTTCGTTTATGTATAGTTTCGTGAACTCCCTAAATATGAACACCCACATTAGCAAATTGGTGACCCCAAAAATCGTGTCTGTGTAAATATCAAGTTTCTACACGGTTTAAAATTATTAATCATTAAACTTATGATTTGAACAAGAAATATATTGTAATTTTTAAAATTTCCATTGTTTTTAATTTTGATTTTTATCTGTATAGTTATTTGACATCAAAGTATGGCTTTGAATTTGAATTAGTAATTTATTTTTTGTTTAAAAGAGATGATAGGCCAGCGTTTGTTGTAGGTTTTAATAGTCATTTCGGTGTTGTACGTATTATATGAGAATAGTAAATGTGCTTTCCCGGACCTAAATTTGTTGAATATTGTAATCAATGTATTTTCCAGGAATCAATAATTGTTCAAGTAATATTATAATACTATAATCACTTTTACTTATATATTTTGGTAATGGTTTAAAAATGAGTTAAAAATCATTTAAAAGATTCATTTATGAAATTAAGTCGAATAGTACACAATTTCTAAGCTATTACATTTGAATAAATCGCAGAGTATTAATTCTAACTTTTGAATAAATTTATATCTGATATTTATTTTCACACTTGCCATTAACTGTAAAGTTATGTTTAATATAAAAATGTGTATATCTTGTAAATTGTTTATTTATAAACAATGAACCCATTAATTTATTTCCACTTTAAAATGCAAGACTGTATGTACAATATTGTTTAATTATAAAAGTATTATGCTTGTCAATTAAATTAAATTAATTGTGTTTTATATTACATTAAACTTTTTTGTTTTTGGATTAATACCCCCCCCATATAGACTTTTTCTACTGCAGGCCATTTTTGGTAAGGTTGGAGCTTTTCGAGTTTCGAAGTTTTTCCCCCCTTCTTTATAAAACATAAAATATTAAAATCTAAACCTAGATGAACAACTGATAGTTATGGAACAAAAAGGTGAAACATTATTTTTGATAAACAAAAAAAATCGACAATTATTGAGTAATTATTAGACTTTATAAATTAGTAAAAACAGTATGTACAATATTTATAACTGATGAATAGAATTCTATAAAATGTTTTAACAAAAATCTTTTTTTTGTATAAGAGAGCTATTTTGACTAAAAATTACCAAATGGCTTGAAAAGCCCATAGGTTAGGGAAAGGCGTAGTTTAATGGGTAACTCAGTCCGGATAAATCATTTTCTTGTACTCAATGTACGGAGATTCACGTCTTGGTGTATCCTAGGAAAGGAAATATTCTTATTGTTTAAAGACTTTAAAGACAATTCTTAAGTCAGATGAAGTAAGTGTACCAGTATATAAAAAAAGTTTGTCAAAGTTAGTTTTTTTATTGTTTCCAACAAAAAAGGTCATTATGTATTGGAACAAATATTAACCTGACAACAGGATAGTGTAATAAACACTAATACTTTATGTCAATACATATAAAAAAATTATCTTACAATATACATACAAGGCCTTAAAATAAATTTCAAAAAGCTATAAAGTTTGTGAACGGGAAAAAAATACAACTTTTGTATTTTATTCATTTATTGAATAACAATTCAAGGAGGTATTTTTTATAGAAATTAAATTTCCCTTTAAGCTATATATATATATATACCATATACTTTCTCAATAGTAACATAATTTGATTATGCATTTCATTTATTTCAAGATAAAAATATCCCATTTACAAGATAATTTATAAAAAATAGAAAATCAATAGCTTTAAGTAGATTTATCTTATGCATTATTTTTTTATACCACTGAGATCATTATGAATAGTCCATTTTATTTTTATCGTAGAGACTATTTCTCAAAGAGTCCACTGTGATTTAATTGGTCCAACACTATAAATTGGTAGTTGTATTCATTTTACATTTTAATGAGTTAATATAAAATTTATATTTTTATTACACATCGCAAACTTTCCTCTAAAAAGAGAAATAAAAAAGTTAAAATACCAGTGTATATAGATTGACGACTCTTCCTAAAAGTAGACAAAACTTCATTCCAATTTTGTTTGATGCCCCAAATTATAAAAGTTGGATATTTTGAATTTTCTGATAAAAACTAATATTTGATAAATATTTCGGTTTACAGTTTTTTATTCATAAATACCTAAATAATATTTTTTTTTAAATCACTTTTAAAAAAATATAAAATTGAATTCCTATAAGGTTACGATCCTGTAAACGGAAAAATATTACCATGTATTTTTATTAATATATTTATATGTACTCGTATACATTATTAGTATTTAAACTAAATTTATTAACATTTTTCCATAAAAATGTTAATAAATTCATTGTTATCTTGCCAAAATTAATTTTGGGAAAAAAATTATAAAATAAAACTTTTTAGAAAAAAGAATTAAAAAATTTATTTTTATTTAAAAATTAATGAAAAAAAACTTCAAATTTTAAATTTTCTAATAAAAAGAAAAAATCTTTTATTTGGGACTACAGCCCATTCAGCTGCAAACGCACCTGGAGTTGCTCAATATGTAAAAATAAAATATGTTGTTATATATAAATATATATAAAACGATATAATAAAGAGATCAGTCTGCGCTAAGACCTTGAGATAAATTCATTACATATAGGTAATTGAAACATGTCACTTAGTTGATTTGAATAATATGTTTAAAGCAATGAACGATAATTAGTTGAAGAATAAAATAGTAATCCATACTTAGTTTTGAGATAAATCATTCTATCATGCTTTTGTGTTGACAATCCATAAATTATAAGACTTTATATATATGCTTTGTAATAAGAAATTTTTAGAAATATGTAAGTGTTTTACCCCTTTACAATCTAAAATAAGAGCTTCTCCCCTTCCCTATCTGCTTCACCTCACATTAGTATTAATCACAACATATCGCCTGATTATGACATTCTTTTTTTTTTTTTTGTATTACAATTTATTTATTTATCTCCCCCCTCCTTAAACATTTTATGCGCAATTTAACTTCTACTCTTTGTTGAAAGAAACAATATTAGTTTTGCTTTTCTCTTCCTCCGAGTTCTTTACAAAAACAAGTACAACTATTGATTGATCCATTAATCAAAAACATTTCAAGTTGAAATGATTTGGATGATTAATTTCTTCATGTTTCTTTTAATTACAAATTGTTCAAAATATATAGTATACATATAGACAAAATTAAAAACATGATACTTCCTTTATTTTTACAAGTAAAATAATTATGTAGCACATGGCGTAAAAAACCGGGCTTCACACATACCAGGCCGTGTAAAATTATTTACCGATGATGTAAATATACTTTTTAAGAGGTTTTGTGGCAACCAATCTGATTGTTTCGTATTTTTACTGTTAAAATAAACAAAAATCCTTCCTGTGAGAGCGTAACAACTTCCACACGTGAGACCATGTCCAATCAGGAAACAAAGAGGATCGAAATTGCAGCTCTCCTCCGAGCGGGAGTGCCTCATAACAACATTAAGGGACAGGTTGGGGCCTCGTTGAAGACAATTTACAATGTTTCCAAGCGCTTGGAGGCTGGGGGTGATCTCAAGCATTCCCCTGGGGCTGGTAGGAAGCCCACTGTCTCAACAAGGGAAGTAAAAGCAGTGTTCAAAAGGACTCCCAACAGGTCCATTGCCGACATGGGCAGAAAGATGAGAACGACGACATCAACTGTTTCAAGGGCATTGAAAAGGGCTGGAAGAAAGTCCCTGAGGCGTACTGAACGCCCTCTGCTAACTGAACGTCAGCGAGAAGTCAGACTTGAGCGTGCCAAGAAAATCTTGAATGATATCAAGAGCTCATCTGGACGCATCATCATTTTTTCAGATGAGAAAACTTTTACGGTCGATCCTGTTTTCAACAGGCAAAATGACCGTGTTGTGAGCTTTTGAGATGTTTGGAGATCCAACGGGAAGACCATGAAGCCGGTATGGTTCCCCACTGGCGCAGATTAACAGCGGAGGATTATGTGAAGATTCTGGCGTCCAAGGTCCTTCCGTGGATCAAATCCATAGTCGGCAACTCTCCTTGGGTTTTTCAACAAGATGGAGCACCCTCCCACGCTTCCAAGAAAGCTCAGGAGTGGCTCAAGGACAAAATTAACTTTTAGCCAAGGACAACTGGCCCCCTCAGAGCCCAGATCTGAACCCACTAGACTTCCCTATCTAGGCGCACGTGGAGACCAAGGCCTGCAAAAAACGACACAAGAACATAAATGCCTTAAAGGCTGCTGTCAACCAGGCCTGGTTCTCCATGGACGCAGATTACATCCAGCAAGTCTGTGGAAGCTTCAGACGTCGCCTGACCAGTGTCATGGAGTCAAATGGTGGCTACATTGATTAAATTTGATCACAAACTATTTTATTATTCTAAAAATATATGAATAAATTGTTTCTCAAGTCATTCAAATGTCATTATTGTCCGCCATATGTTCTGAACAAAAATCGGTAAATAATTCTGCACGCCCGGTAGATGTGTTATTTTTTTAAATTTACCTCGTTTTCAGTTAGAAACAACCTTCAAAAGATAACTGTCAATATTTTAAGACAATTTTTTCTATTAGTTTGTGAGTAATTGTGCTAAGTATGAGTCTATTTTTGTCATTTCCATTATGTAAGAGAAAAAAATGCCAAAGAGTTTAATAGTTTCATAGCACCCAGAAAAATTGACAGTAAAAATAAAATGAATATATTCCATTATGAACTTTGTTTTTGGAGTTACATTAATAAATTCTGTTATAACATTGAATGAGTTTATATAATTATATATTGTTCAACAATTTATCCACTTTATGGCGTAAATGACAACATGATGAAATGCTAAAATATATTGCTTATTAACTCGTAATGTATAAATAAAATTCAAGCAACGGACTTTCAGTAAACAATTATAAATAGTTTAAGATTTTTATTGATATATAAAAAAAGGGAAGCTGTTTATTTAGTAATTATACTTTTTATAGCGTTCAGAAAAATGTTATTGCTTAGATAGAGTAGTCCCGCAGATAAAATATTAAATGCACAAACGAAAATGAATAATCTATAGACAAAGAGACATAAAAAAGTTGCTTGATTAATGCAGATGAGCATTAGACTTTTCAAAATGTCAGTTATAATTTAAAATAAAACACAACTTTTTCTCATTTTTGCATTAAATTTAAGTAAGAGTAAATAATTAAAATATAAGGTATATAATATGTCATTGTAATAAAATAGAGATGATTTAAATTGAGTTATGCCCTATAGACAATTTTATATTTTAATAATTGGTCATTAAATATGAAATATTAATTGTTTAAAAACGCGTAAAGTGTCACATTTACGTCTGTAAAGGCCAAAGTCTTTAATCACAATGTGCTTTGTTAATATAATCATCTCCAAATATAGATTGACTTAACTAATGAGTAAATTACGTCCTTTATTTCAAATTCAATTGAGACTGATACTTTGTATTAGGACCAGACTAGAGGCCGTGATGGTCTCAGAAGGAGGACATTTTCAGAAGTCCTTGTTCATATTAGAAGCTATGATTATAATACAAAAATACTCGTGATACTATTGCCATATTGTCATTAATGAAGTTGATTTTAGTTTTATTACAAAAATGGTACGATTTGCCTAGGAGCACTGTATATAAATGGGTATCGTCCAAACAAAAATGGAGATTTTAAAACAAAAACAAAGATTTTACCATTGGGGAAGTTGCGTCTTGACAATGGAAATTCATGAAAAATAAATATATTTTGATAGGACCCCGCGGACTTCCCTCCCTTAACTTTAAATTTAAAGTTTTGAGCTCTCTTAATCACAATTGTAGCCAACCATAGCGGCAATGATGGCTTCCAGGTGGCGGAAGAAGACCTGCACCCACTCCGGGTGTAATTCTATGTAAAGATGTCCTATCCGATAGTGGATTTAAGGTCCTCAGTGTTTGGATGGCCGTAACTACAGGCTTTACCCTCGACATAAACTAAAAGGTATCGTCGAGGGAATTGGATTCAGGGCTATAGGTTGGCCAAAAGTCTCAAAAAGAGTTCAAAAGAACTTAAAGGAATCATTAAAAGTGTGTTGCAAAGAAAGTTATGTGTATCTTTCATTATTGGTGTCAAAAGTGGCCTATCCACCATCACAAGGCTGGTTCCAACAACTTTTTAATAGATTTCAGAACAGTCTGGAGTGAAACCCCGATATATCTTGCATTAGTTCACATGGGGTTGAGGGGATTGGTCTTGGCTGTTTTGTTTAACTTTTCAGGATCCAGTTTGCCCTTTTTGACAGAGCCTGTCTACTACTCAAAAGTTTTGGAGACTTGTTGAAGACGTTGATGGTGGGGTCTAGGAGATGCCCAACTGCTTGGAGTGTGCGAATGGAAATTCATCAATCACGTTCAAGAGTCCTTTTCTCGACTTGCACGTAAGCTAGAGAGCCCAAGTTTGTTACGTTATGTAACTAATTGCTTATGCTTTCATATATCGAAGTATGAATTAATTTCAATCACTCACGCCCTACATATATATTAAAACAAAAGACAAAATAATTTGATTGACTTCATTTCACTTAAAAAACTTAATACCTTATTTACTTTTTCCTTCACGGTAATTACACTAGATATGTATATTTAGCTAATTCCACTATTACTTTTATCGTTAGATTGAATACTTTTTATATTCATATACCTTAAGGCTATGATTGCCCCAAAGACAGAAAGAAGAAAGTTGTCATTTTTATGTGGATATGGATCTTTTTTTTTTTTAGAACAGCTTCCTTCTTTAATGTAGATTTTGGTGTTTCCTTATCTTAACGAAATATTTATTTAGAAATGCTTCCAAAGGCCTATATATATATTACACCATACGATACTGAGAAAGAGAAGAAAAAAATACAATTATACATTTTTATTTGCATCCTACAAAATTAGTCCTCATTTTTTTCCTTTTAAGCAAAATATTTGTTAAATACCTTTTTCAAAATTGTTTCGGGGGTATTGGAGGGATATTTATCACTTCATACGCTATTTGAATAAAATAATGATTGTAACGATTGCTACAGGTACATTCATCGGGAAAGGAAAATATTTGGTATTGAGTTTCAATTCTTTGTCCACAATTTAAAGTCCTTTCCTTACTTCCCGGTGGTTTATATTCAACCAACATACTAAAATATCATATTTCTGTAATATTTTTACTCCATATTCTATTTCAATTTTTAGTGTATTATATATATATATATATATCTTGAATCCAATTTTTTGGGAAGTAACTTCAGAAACGATTTAAGTTAATTATAAATTCTGCAATTAAATATCAAAGTTTCAAAATATATTTTTTAATTCTTCTCTACAATAGTAGGTTCAAATGGAATAAATGATAATCACTTATCCGTTATTAAATAAATACCTTTAAATATGACGGACATCATAGAAAAATACTAAAAAAGACTTATGGATGGATGAACATGCATAATATGATGTAAAAGCATAATTCCATCTCATTCCCACAAAAACAAATATTCAATGCGTTTTATTCTTATAAACATCACATTTGTTATCAAACTCAAACGGAACATACATTTCAAGCTAAAATATAATATATCAATGTATGAACCTCATTTATCCATGAGGCAAGATGCTCAAAGGGAAAATGGTTTAAAACAAAAATTCTGAGGGAAAATAGTTGAAGACAAAGTACCAAAAACCAAAAATTTGTTATATTTTATAAAAAATACTTTATGAATTATATATTTGTATAGTTTTTAAATAAATAGAAAATAACATTTTTTATACTTTTAAAAACTCATTTCTAATATTCCATTTGCAGGATTTTTCATTTTTATAAACACCTTTAGTTTTCAATTTATAAACATTTTTTATAATATAATAGATGGGACAACATGAAGAACATAGGAATAGTTACAATTTCTCCTCCTCTTGGATTGGTTTTGTTATTGTCACCCGTAGATTGTCCCTAATTTTTAGAATATTCGATACAAAAAATTTCTCTCTTACATCAAATTTGAAAAATCTGATTTGACTTGTTCATTTTTTGTTATGTGTGTTTTAATCATACTTGATATAGAATTATCATATTTTTATATACTTCTCTAAGTATAGCAAGGTTAAGACAAAGTTTTAAAAAAATATATATTTGAAGTATCAGAAGAAAGTAAAAATAAATAATATTTTAAGAATTTTTATTTTATAAAAAAAAAATTGAAGAACATGTATCCTTAATTTCTAATATGACTAACAAGTATATAGGGTATTAACTCATCGTTAATTTAAATATTTATTTATTTATTATATAAATCGGATATATTGATAGGTTATTGGAATTAAAGAAATTATATCTTACATAGATAAGCTATTGTTAATATTCATAATGCCAAAAACGTACGAATAAGTTTATTTGGCTTGATTATCATGAATAGAGCTGTCGTCGGGGCTGGGTTTTTTTTTTTACATTAGTGGGACCTTACATTAATATAAAATCCAGAGCTCCTATATTTTTACGTAAAAGTGCGAGGCATTGGACAAGGGCCCCATTAAAACTAATTGTTGTTTAAAAGTAATAAAATACTGCTCGTTCGTAAAAATACGGGTATTACACTAAAAAAAAAAGAGAATTTTTTTTTTTTCTAATATGTTTGGGCTTAAACCTTTATTATTCTTGATTCTGCTTGTTACACAAATAAATTTATATATTATAGGAATCTTTTAAACATAAGAAATTAAAAAAAAAAAAAAAGAAGAAGAAATTGAAGTTTTGCATAATCTTTTTTAACAGTATTGATCAATTTTATAACACTACTCCTTTATCAATTTCTAAAAGGAGTGTTACCCCCCTAAACAAAAATAACGACACGCCTTATTCTACATAATACTATTAAAACATTTGTAAATATGAAAAACTTATAAATATATCTATACAAGCAGTTACCATAAAAAATATTGAAATGATGGATTGTTTATAATTGATTAACTGCCAAATTAAACTGTTTCAACAGTGTGATTTTTTGGATAAATTATTATGAGTGAGTAATATAAGTATAATAATAAAAATTTTAAGAGCGATTATTTTATCAATCTTTATACATAATATATTTAGTGTGAGTTGACACTATAGTATTACTGTACGAACCACATTTTATCACCTTACTAAGTTTGAAAGCCCTTTTATTTTACGAATCAAATGTACGTCGAAATTATCAAATATGCATACAACATGCATGGAATAACCATCTATTACAATTTAATCAAGTTTTTAGTTAATTATATTTTATGATTAATTATACTATTAATTAGATGTTCTTTAATGATACGAATAAAAATATAGAAAAAGTGAAAATATTATTTTTAATTTGTTTTTTTAATTCAAAATTTAGTTTTTGACTATTTTCGATTTTAACTTTTGAAACATTTTTCTCCTTTTATAGATTTTAGTTGATCTTTGAAATATTTTAATGTATATTTTTCTAAGTTTTGTTGACTTAATTTGGTATACAAATATTTTATTTTAACACAATTATTCAGATAATATGGTTAATATATTAAAAGTAAATATATTTTGCTCTAAATTATTATTCTGATAAACATTACTATCTAACTAGATTAACATGATAATCATGCAATGTTTTATTGGTTTTTATGTACCAAATTTTTGGTTTTATTAATTTTAAATACTAAATTTTTGGTAATTTTTAAGATTAAATGTATAAATTTAAAAAAAAAAAATCTTGTTATTTTGAAATTGTAGGAAAACTCCAAAAAAGTTTTTTATAATTTTAACGATGTAATCAAGAGAAAATAGAAAAAAATGTTTGTAAAAAAAATTATAAATTAAGATTTTGGTGGATTTATGTTACTCATAAATGACTCAATTGAAGTAAAAATTATTTACTTTTTAATTTCAGGAGTAGATTTTTTCTTCTAAAGTGTCTAGTTGAGTATTAATATTAATGGAAATTTTCTGTAGGAAATTATTGTATTCGAAATAACGTATCAAATAATTATATTTTATAGTATTTAATGTATGTGCTTCAGAATAAATATGTCCCATCTGGACATTTTTATAATTGTTTTAAAGGAGGCGGAATCATAAAAGGTTTCTATAAAATATATACAAATGTTTTAATTAGAAATAAATTATTTTCTAAATACGAAATTATTACAGTTATAATATGAGCAATGTAGTTTTATACATACTGTTGAGAATAAATTGAAAATGAACAAACATAGCTCTCATAACTCAAATTTTGTAATTTAAAGCAGAAAGAACATTTTTTTGTAGAGGACTAATGTATGTACATAATTTAATTATATTCATCATTAATAAAGGTTTATAGTACCTCAGATATCGTATATCAATCAATAATGTATTAAGACTTTGTAAAAAAATTTATAGGACAAAAAAGTTTGTATTTATCTAGGACTAAGTCAAAGAAGCCTCGGCAAGTCCTTTATAAATAGTAATAAATTATTTTCAATATTATTATTTGCTTTTTAAAGGGTCTAATTTAAAAAGCAATATTTATTTTGATTTAAATTCTCTCGTGCAAAAATAGGAATTTATTTTGATTCAAAATAACGAAATATTTGTGCATAATATATATTTATTGTAAGATTCAATGGGTAGTTGCCAATAATAAAACTGTTTATAAACTAAACAGTCCGTGAAAACAACCAAAGTATTTTGTTTTTTTGTGGTCGATACATGTATTAAAATTTTTTTATAAAATTATGTTTACAAATATTTTTATAAATAGTTAAATAAAAGTCAATTGCAAATAGAAAGGTTGAGCAAGAAGTTTATAAATATTTTCATGGCAGTCAGAGTACATCTGCCATGTATTAAAGTATAATATTATAAATAAAAAATATAAAAAGCAATTGTATTTCATAGTTCAATTGTTTAGTCATACCCCCATTAAAATCAAAAGGTTTGATCTGGATACTCAAAAATTTGGAATTAAGAGTATATTTCCTATAAATGAATCTCTACTCTGATCCCTTGGAATAACTATTCTATCTAAGTACTAAAATATTTGTTGTGGTTATAAATATAAGCTTGGAATTATAGTTAAATGAACTTGACATTGAGGAATATGTAATCGAAAAATACTGGTTTTTAGTTTCAAAAATGTAAAGACTCGTATATGGACTTAGGTTTTACGCATTTTTTGACTATAACAATCAACAAAATGATTTCAAAATGAGAAAAATATTTGATGGGTTGACAGTGTGTAGGTACATCCTCTAGATCTAGATCAATTAAATTTTGATGTTGTTTTCGAACCCAAATGCAATGCAATAATGACAAATTGAGTTTTAAATTTGAAAAAAAAACAACATATGTAGTACTTTCAAATGTTATCAGATATATATAAATGAAGTAATGAGTTTTAGAAATCCTATACAAATTACCATGACTCAAAATATATAATAATTGAAGGTATCTAAGTTGATTTTATTACCTTCGTTAGTGGAGATGGACAATATTTGTATATGTATATCATGTTTATTCATTTGAGCAACGTTCATTTCACAGAATGTCATCTCAGCAACATTTATTTCAGTGAGATTCTTTTCAGCAACATTTTCATATAGTAAACAATAAAAAAATAAATCATATCATTATTTAACGTCATAAAAAACAAGAGTTGCATTTAAAATAAAATAAAATAAATCTAGTAGGACCAACTGAAGCTTTTAAAGATTTCGTTTCAACTATGAATGCTTCTGTGGATGAATAAATTTACAAAACTTAATGAGTGGGAAGGCGTACAAAAACTTATATCGATATTTACATGAGGAATAGGATCTTTAAAAGAGGATATACACTCTCTGATCGTTTTTGTTGTCAAATGTTATGATAGTAAATCTTTGATTCATAACCCATTTTTGAATTTGTTCAAAATTATATGTATTTTTTTTAATTTTTAGTAAAAGGTTTCAGGGGAGTTGAGAATGATGTTTTTGGGTGCTCCTTTATTCCTCTGTTAGCTACGTGGAGTAAATAAATATTCAGCATTCTTAAAGTACAAAATAAAGTATAAATAGTCCCTACAGTCTATAACTAATCTTGGTTTGCTATATGAAAATGTCCCTGAAATAAACGAACCTGTAAAGAAAATAAATACTCCCTCATATGAGTCTTGCTAAGATGACACTCGCTGAAGTTAATTTATCCAAAATAAATGTACGCCTATAAATGAATATATTTCCGAGTAATAATAACTTTTTATGACTGATTAGTCTATTGACAATATGAATGAAGTTAAATCCGTTTTATTCAACAAGAAAACTGAAAAACCATAATAATAATAATTAGTATGTATATTTGAGCAACATTTATTTCAGAGAGTGATTTTGAACACCGCTCTGCTGAGCCATTTTGTTTAATAATACCGTAGTTTATCTAATAATGTTGAATAAATGAAAATGTCACTGAAAAGAAGCTCCACTAAATAAATAATCATTTAAATAAATGTTGCTAAGATAACCCTTACTAAAATTAATGTTGCTCAAATGAATGGACACTGTATATTATATGTAAAGGTGAATTTAGTAACTAGTTAATAAATGTAAATAATTATTTTTTAATATAAACCATTATTTTGAGGGATTTTTTTCCTTATTTTACTGATATGGATATTTTAATAATTATATTTGCATCTAAAAATGTTTAATTAATCAAAACACGACTAAATTTGATATTTTTTTAAATTATGTATATTTAATCAAAATATTACTAAGTTGGTAAAAAAAAATCAGATCATTTGATATATTTGTTAATTAGTTTCATAATATGACTACTATGAATGCTCAATTGTCCTCGTTGTGAAATAAGATCCGAAAAATTCGAATTCTACTATATCTTCATATTATTTATTTTAGCTTAATATGTAATTACAACAAAAAAAATTATATCTAATTGAATAGGAGCCATGTTAATTAATCATAAGGATTTTAGAGATATTACATGCCATATGCATATTATACATATCCTAAATTTTCAAAGCCAACAATTACTCATTTCCAAATCATAACTTTTAAAACTAAAAACTTAATAATTCATCATTATTCCTTCATCTCCTTACGTTAATACTCTTCGATAATAAAAGCTATATTTAGAGGAAGTAAAATTCGTAACAAGGTTTCCGTAGGTGAGCCTGCGGAAGGATCATTAACGAGTTTTCATTTTTTATTATATGAAAAATTCAAAAAAACAGCAAGGTTCTTCATTGATTTTTTTTATTACATAATCACTATGTAAAAGAAGTGATACATACACAAAAAAACACACACCATGGATACGAATGGTTTTAAATCGTACCATACAATGTAACACAGTTTTGAAATTTGAAACTTCCCAAAATTACTGCAAATTCTAAATTTACTGTAATTAAAAATAATTCCTTACAAGATATTTCACATCAATATCTGTGTAATAGAGAAATATGGTTTATCTGCTTTTCAAACCTTGTATTTTCAACCCACAATTCCAAAAAAAACGAAATTTTTTATATACTTCATATATATATTTTACAATTTGTCAAAAAACTGATGTCCTTTTTTTCAAACACACATAAATGCTAAACAAATTTAGCATTGTGCCATAATTTTATTTTCCAATATAAGGTGCATATATATTGAATGCATTCGGGCAAACAAGTAATTAAATTATTTAAAGTCTCAACTGAAATTTGCTAACAGGCAAATTTTACATTTTGTACGAGAGTTTCTTCATTGGTTGCAGGCGATGATTTGTTGATCTTATTTTGGACAATTTTGGTCATAGATTTTCTATCGAAGTCAAGTCCGTTTTCTGTTTTCTCGGCTGCTTTGCATCGCAGTGTTGATACACTTCTTGAGTATGGTCTCAACATAGAATAATTTTGGCCTCTGCGGCAAGACCTTCAGCAATTCGTTTTATGTGCTTATAGAAAGTCTCGTTTAACACTGGAAGACCATTTGACGTCAACTTCGTCACTAATTTCCTCAAGGAATGGCCTTTTTTCAAAACGTTTGGTGATGTTTATTTTTTCAAAACGTGAAAGTTTTTTTCCCTTAAACGTCCACCCTTGTTCTTGAGGCAAAAAGTTCTATCAACTTCAAATTGTTCGGACCAAAACGCTAAGGTTTCGAGCGTCAACTTGCCTTTTCTCGGCCTCAAGTTGGCTTATGGCCCTGCTTCAGGTACTAAAGGAGTGCTCCTTCACCATTCTGTGGCATCCTATTTTTTTATAGCATATTTAATTTCAATTCAGAAAAAAAAAAAACCATAAAGGCTGCTACCTAACCTTACATTTGGGATGATACAGATTTTAAGAGTCTCTAAGTTCACGTGCTTTTGTTTTGATTTATTTCCTTTTAATTATTGATCTTCTTTTTAGAGAAGCGGCAAATAAAAACAGAAGACATCAATTTCTTTACATACTTTCCCCTCTAGGTTTGTCAAGTTGCACGCATTAGGGTAGAAACTCATGTAAATCTTCTTTTTACCCTACTACTTTACACACTGAATTTCGTCTTCATTTTTCAAACATAGATAACATTTGCCAAGAACAACTCCTTTTTGGAATATAACTTATTCGGTGAGGATGTCGGGTTCTACAACCTTTGTCACAAGTTGATATATAAATTGGAGGCTAAATGTTAAAAATATTATATCATGCTAAAAGAATATATTAGAAAATAATATTATTAAAAATGAATTTAATTTATATGTAATGAGATATATGAGCAATTTTGTAAATTAAAATCTAAATTTCAATTTAAAAAATACATTTAATTTATAATGTACTATCTACTTAAAAAAGTAAAGTATGTATGTCTGTAAGTATATACATATGAAGACGAGTCACCGGGTGAACTGCATAAAGGGTAGTCCAGATAAATTGGGAAAATCTTTAAAGGCTTATAATGAACAAACTAGATAGGTTAGAACCATATATTTTTATTATCTGAAAGCAACATTTAATGATATTTGATTTAATAAAATGAAATCCACCTTTCTCGATAACATCGGCCAAATGGCACTGGAAGCTTTGGCAGGCCAGATCAACCCCGTCCAGATATAGCTTTACAATCGTACTGGTAATGGACTTCTTCAAGGCTTCCACAAACTAATGATACTTGGAACAGGCCTCATGCTTAACTCTCCTTCATATATATAAATCACATGGGTTCAGATCTGGGCTGCCAAAATTTGGGCTTAATAAGATAGAACATTTTGTGGAAATGACATCCTGCACTATTCTGGCCTTGTGTGTGAGTCCAATGTTTTATTGGAAGGTGTCAATTCTTCCTAGGACTACTCCATCTATCCAGGGAATGTAAATTAAAAGTACAATACCAGAACCAGTATTGTAGTAAGACTAGATCCGCGCAAAGTCGCCAGGGTCTGAAAGAGCTTTTGGCGCGGTGTGGCCGAGGTTATCAAGGTAGGCGGGCCTCATTATAAACAGGTAAACGTCACTAAAAGTAGCTTTCAAATAATAATAAAATAAAGGTTCTACCCCTTCTTTTTTGTTCATTAAACGTCTTTAAAGGTGTTTCCCAATTTATCTGGACCAACCTGCATGGTGCTCCACGATGTATATTATAAACATAATTTGGGCTAAAAAATAACAATCTAGTCATAATTATGAACTTTTGCAGCCCTATAAATATAGCAATGAATATTTATACTGGGTGCACTGTAAATAATGTTCCCTGATGTATATAATTTAAATATTTTTGACATCAGAAATATTAGCATAGTCCTATTTGAGAAATATTGCAGGCGTGTGCTTGTATAACAAGAGCACTGTTTCTTTTTGTTTTTGGCCTCTTATGTATATTATAATTCATGTGCGTATATGTCAAGTGCTGAAAGAAAATACAACATTATTAAATGACATTTGAAATATGCAACATACGATTAAATGCTATATTTAATCGTAGGCATTATAGTTTGACGTATGCATTGGAAATGGTCTAATCAACATTACATTTCAAATTGAGTATTCCTAAAATAATACTCATATTTCAATAACAAGAGTATCTTTTACTTCCATTTCCCGTTTTCTATATACATATATATATATGTTTGATAGCACATACATTTTGGCGTCATAACATCTGCATTGATTATTTCTTCGAATCAAGTGTATATATATATATATAGTTCTTATATTCCATAAGAGAACTAAATATTTTCAGATTGAATTTGAACTCCAAATAGTCAAGCACTTTAATTCTCATATCCTGCAATAAGATTTTAATTAAACATTATGGCAGCTATGTTCAAAGGAATTTTGTGAGTGCTCAATAGGCTAATAAAGTATTCATGATATTCATATCCCATTATTTAAATGTTTTTTTTCTCAAACTCTTAATATTATTCTTTTATTCTTGAAGACAGAAAACATATGATTGGATATAAGTATTAAGTAGTTATTTGCTCATGGAACATGGAGAGTAACAACCAGGATTTCTTGTGGAGTTATCTTCTGTAGTATTAAAACAAAATTTATATTTTAGCTGACGCCTAACTACTCAAAACAATTCCGGTACTACCACTACTAATTAATAAAATAAATATTTTGAAACCTATGTCAGGATATCACCTACATACTCCCATCTAAAAGAAAAAGAAAAAACTTCTTCAAAACATTCATTAGTTAAATGAAAGATAAAAAGATTGTCATTCCTTAGAAATATGTAAGACTTTAACAATTTATTTAATTTGCTACCTCGACCTTCAATGAACTTATTTCCGTAATGTCTCATCCGATCTTTACTAAGAGTTAAAATTATATTTTATCTAAATAAGTATTATCTAAATTACAAGTCATAATTTATATTTAATTGCATATGATATTGCTATAAGTTTAAATCATGTTTATTAAGAATTTTTTTTAATAGATTGTCTAGAAACTAAAAACTTGTATTAATAAATATACAAATGTATCATATTGTAAAAAAATAAAAATGTTATCTAACCATTAAAGAGATAAGAGAACGTAGTTATATACATATTTATTTATATATCATAATATTTCTTGTTGGTTGTCACATTTATCAAGTTGTTAAAATGTAAAATAAAGGAATATTGTTATTAAATTGTTTTGACAAATTACATTAATGTATATTTTGGATGGAAAGAGATTTTTTTTTTAAGTCACATTGGTCTAAATGATTATAATTGAATATATTTGCATCTACAGTAGGGTTCCAAAAGATTTTATTGCTCTCTAAAAATGGGTACAAAAAAAAGGGAACAAATCCAGACTAACCGCTACAATGCTCTGACTAAAAGCTTCTCAAATTTGTCGAAAGGATAGGGTATTTTGTCAACTATTTCTTGCTGATGATACTATTATAAAATTTTATCAATTTTCTGTATTTGAAATTATGCCAGAAAAAAAATTTCTTTTTTTCAAATAACGCTGATATTTTATTTTTTTTCAAAATGTCTCCAACAACTAAATATTATATAATATTTTCCAAAAATTTAAAAACAAATTCATTTTTTTTCAAAGATTTAATCAAATTTGACATTAATAATTGTCACCCTCTAAAAAAACCACACAAGGCCTTCAATACATTCCAAAATTAGCTCATTTTGTCTCCATTGTCCATTCATTGTTACAATTTTATGACAAAAGACTTTGATTTTGT
The DNA here is from genome assembly GCF_016086655.4 of Lepeophtheirus salmonis. Taxonomy (NCBI): domain Eukaryota; kingdom Metazoa; phylum Arthropoda; class Copepoda; order Siphonostomatoida; family Caligidae; genus Lepeophtheirus; species Lepeophtheirus salmonis. The sequence continues at coordinate 24,915,296 of NC_052144.2, forward strand.
TTAACATATTTTCTATAGTTATCACTTAAACACGCACACGATATATAATATAAAATAAATCGATCAAATCTAGTCTTAATTATTTTTATTATATATAAGGAAGTACTTTTTGCTAATATAAGGACGTAATAACAGATTTCTTAATCATCCATCAAATTATACTAATTTATTTAATCAAACAATTTGTAAAACAATGATATTTTTAAATTAAAATAATACCTTAAAGAGTTCTTTTAATCAACTAACTACTCTGCAAATTGAATTTTAATAAGAAGTGTTAAGAAGAGAAGAGATTTCATGATAAATTTATGTAAAATGTCTGGCTTTCTACAATTAGGACTAAAATTGACGTCACTTATAATGACAAATGTAAGAATAAAAAAAGTTTAATCTTTATCTTTAAATGGTTGAATGTTATCTAAAAAAATAAGGTTGTCTCGATGTTCTCCTGAATAATTGAGGGATAATTTTTTAATGTGTCATTTTTTAAAACCCATAAAAATAGTTATTTTTAAAGGCTAAAGAGTGAGGACTGGAAAGTTAAAATCCACCATTTGAAAGAACTGACAAAAAGCAAGAATTTGATGCTTGTTTTGTTTTGTACAATCAAAATGTCTGAGCAACAAGCAAACGTATAGAGGTTGTGTGATATCCTCTGCACAGAAGTCTTTCTCCGACAATAAAATCTTCACAGTGGGCGCTGTTTTGAACAAGAGAAATGAGTACTTCTTGGCTGAATCAATAGCTCATGTCAAGTGAAACTTCAGGACCAAACATTCAGCTCAGGTTATGTTCCTTGGCGTCGGCGACAGAAATAAGATACCTCCTTACTTCTACAAGGCCAACAAGAAAGTTAACACGGACGTCTACTAAAAGGTCCTCCTGTACCATATCTTGTCATGGTGGAAGAGCACACACATCCAAAAAAGCATTTCTGCAGCGAGAACGTGGCTGTCTTCTGGCTGGCAGATTTATTGACTTCGTCCTCACCCGAAGTGAACCCCCTGGACTTCACTGTTGGGTGTGTATTAGAAGGAAAGATGAACAAGACTTATCACCCGAATTTCGATACCCTGAAGGCCTTGATCAAGGAGGAGTGGAACAATTTGTCCTCGGACTTCCCCATTGTCGGCTGTGCTTCAGTTCGTCTACGCATTGAAGCCATCATTCTGAATGGAGGGGGTATAATTAATAAAAAGTGTAGAAAATTAGTTAATTACCAACTTTTGCTTCAAAATTTTGCCATAAAAATATCACAAAATAAAAATATGTAGAAGTAAAAATGGCTTTTAAATTTTCTAATTTTTGAGTCCTCATCCTGTACTAAGTATTTGATACCTAACCATATACAAGATATAGCAAAATAACTTCCTTTATAATAATGTATTGTAATCATGCTGTAGATTTAGTTGCAAGATAAGTGTGATTTCATTTTGGATATGAAATTTTAATATTTTCTTAGAAATAAAGTAAGTTGCTATCATCAGTTAGAGTAGTGAAGAAAGTAAGTTTGCCTTACTTTCCTCCTCATTTGTGATTTGCCGTCACAAATATACCATGAAAAATGGACTGACAGAATATTTTATAACTTTAAACTATTTTCAATGGATCTTTTGAGCTTTTGTTGGTGCGATTGATGAAAATCAGTTAATTTCTTCAACAAAACGATTTTTTCCATTAATTTTCATAAGTTGAAATTTACAAAATTATGTGAACACAAATATCTCCGCACATAATGATCCAAGAAAAATTAAATTGCTGTCATATAATTTAGTGTTATGCGAGAATTTTTAATAAGTGTAATTTGTTCAGATCGAGTAATTGTAACTAGATAAATTTAAAAAAAATCAACATTCTTCAGATCTAATCACAGACGCCAATTATAAATGATTCTATTAATAACTCATTAAGAATTATCGTCATAAATATATTATTTATTTAATTTGGCATCTATTTCTAGAAAATAGTTATTCTTATAAAATCCTTTAATAAAAAGTTATTTAAAGAAAAAATAACCCTGTATTAAAATACTGGATTTCAAATTATTCAGTTTATGGGCAGTGGGGGATTTCAATTATCTGATATGATATTTAAAACTGTATATACAAAAAAATTATGTTTTATCGTCATAAAAGAAAAATTAAACTTATATTGCTTTTTGAAATTTGAATATTTGTTGCAATATCTGTATAATAAAATTTTAACTCCATGCATATTTAAATCATTTGAAATTTTTTTATTATTCAATCTCTGGTTAATATTATCCTTACCAAAAATAGTCCGGTGGAGCTAAACTGATGTTTTTTTTTAATGCAATTTCGGTAACATTTTTGATGTATCAAATTTCTTGAGATTATTTTTTCTGATTATATTGTCAATTTTGAACTTATAAGTGATCCTTCCTGTTGTATTAAAGAGATTTCCTATACTAATAAATAAAATAACGTCCTTGACATAATTATAGTATTAAGAGATAATTTGAATATGTTTGTGTGTGGCTTAACTGATAGAAGTTAAGACTTTTTTTATTATAGAGTTGTATATATGATACTAATTTGTGTGTTTTTAACAATTTAAAATTTTTTCAAGCATAAAAAACGTCCTAACACATGATATCACTTCAAATGAACAACTTAAATTAAAATTAAATTTTACAAAAACTATCTTTAATAATTAAGCAAAGTATGTATGCCTGTGGAGGTCTCACTTATTAGTGTGCGCTTAATATCTTATAACTGAGTGGCTACTTGATCTAAAATCTGAGGGGTTTAAATATCTTAAGGCGGTAGTAATAAAAATATTGTTTTTAGTTTTTTTAAATATCTTTCAATTTTTCTTAAAAATATATATAGATTTTGTAATTCAATGCTTACACAGAATAAAAGTTAATGAACCAGAGTCATAAAACTTGTTTATAGCAAAAATTATTAATGTATTTTGAAAGAAAGATTAAACAACTAAAAATATTGCTTAAAAAGAAGTACTGCAATATCGGTGTTTTGCGATTTTTCGAATTTTATACAAAATAACTTTTTAACTTTTCTTAAGAATAGTTTTATTTAGAAATAAATTTAAACTGGGGCATAATTTTTGCTTGTATGGATAAATAAAAATTAAAAGTATAAGTAGATTTCTTTGTCCGTAAGTGTATGCAAAAAGCATATCCAATATAAATTTAATATTAGTGACAGCTTTGGATGTAGCAAAATATTTGCACATTATTGTACATAACGAAAAACCATATGTTTTAACAAACTATATATTAATGGTTTTTTAAGAACGGATGTTTGTTGAGCAATTAAAATGTCAAGTTCTCTAGAGTTGTGATTGTAAATTGTTACCATTTTGAAATTTTATTTACGTTTACTATTAATAGTTTTTAGACTCTGATGGCAATTTTCAATATATTAATGGTGAGACATCAAGAAATCAAAGAAAAAATCAGACTGAATGACATATTTTATTTTCTTTCTACTTATTTGTAATTGTTTCTATAAATAAAAAGTTTAATTCATCGTCTGGATAAATTGCAAATTACTCTTAAAATTAAAATTAAGAAAACTTTAAGGTCATCGTATTTTGTAGAAACAAATAGAGGATAATTTAAGAAACTAGTCATCTAAAATGTAACTCAGATTATTATTTTGTACCTTAAGTTATAATAGAAATTTGAATAAATAGCCCTTAGTTAACAAATAAATATTTTGCATAAATGAAAAAAAAAAGGAAGCTTTCATTATTTTAGTTTTACATTAGATTTTTATTTAGTTTTGTATACATATTTCGTTATATATCATCAGTTTTTGCTATATTTGAAATAAAATACTCTTTTTTTTTAAAGAAAAAAATCCAAACGTTGGATTCCTACGAAAATACTTTTTTTTTAAATCTATAAAATTTGTTAATGGCTTTTATCCTTCACAATTAGTATAACCGTATGTATTACTACAGTATTATTAATATCAATATTTGCATTTTTTTTTTTTTTTCAATCTACATATGGTGTACGTTATCTTAAACAAAAATCAAGATAAGGAGAAAATCCATATTTATTTTTTTACTCATATATAATACAAAGAGGCCTGTTTTTTATAAACAAATTTGAGTCAATGATAGGCATTGTATTCAAAAATATAGGATGATTTAAGCCCAAACTTTCACCTATAGTTAAGAGCCTTTAATTTATTAAAAAGAGATATATTGTATATTTATATAAAATATCGTATCACTCCTTAAAATTAAAAGAGGGTCACGCCATAATTAAAGTAAAAATTGAATATCATCATTAGATTATCTTTTACCTACTTAATCCAGTATAATTAAAAACACTCTCTTACTAAAACTACCTGCTATTGTTGTCCCCCTACTAATATTCAACTCGTTTTTATTATTATTTACCTTTAATTTTTCTTATATTAGGACACGATACCTACTATCCCTTCCACCCTTACTCATCTCTGCATGATTCTTATTTATAAAAGGGCACCTTCTCATCGGTCTCTTACTACTGGAATCTGTTACAGACTCCCTAATTCCTATTTGTAAATCAATCTCAGTTCTTAACTTTTATAAGCCTATCATTGGGTTTCTGTTCATTACTATCACAGTATGTGTGAAGCGTGCACATGTCTAGAAACACTCTAAATCTATGAGACTATATTATTCTTCCTTTTTTAGTTACTAAAATTTTATCTTATAACACAGCACAATAACTCATTCATACTTTGCCTAGAAAATTAGCGGCAAACCTTTTAAGGAACTCAACTTAACCTAAACCCCAGTTCTCACAAAACCTATCACACTAATTTGCAAATTACTTCACTAACTTGTTCAAACTTTTATATTAAGTTTTGTGTTTGTTTCTTTCCTATGACGTCAATTTCTTTTGGCAAAAAATCGTTTGTTATTCTTTGTCATAATAAATTCTTAAATTTTAAGATATTTTAATGAGTTAGATTGTCCCAAAACAATCATTTTTTGGCACTTTAAGTGCAATTTTTGACGCACCCAAAGTTTATTTAATTTAAACTCGCTTATAATTCGTGGAAGAATATCAATGTAATCCACACTCAATTTTGAGAAAAATCATACTCGCTTGCTTTTTGTTTGACAAACCACATATTGTTATTACCTCCATTACGAATTTGAAGAGAGGCTATTTTTTGCGCCTGTTTGTTTGTTTTTGATTACGAAAAAAGTTACAGATTAATTTTTATCAAACTACGTACGAAGATTATATATGGTCAAATAAGAGGCCATTAAATTTTGAGAGGTCAAGATAACACAAAAATTAAAAAATGCATAATCGATCGGAATTTTAGAAGAAATTTAGATCCATAACTCCATTTTATTTTAAGAGGAGGATTGCACTCTAATGAGTGCCCATTCAAGTTCATTATAGGTTCGTAAATTATTTTAAATCTGTAAAAAAAAACCTGAAATAACCAAAATATGATAAATTAAAAAAATATAGAATGTGGAAAAAAATAATAGTATTAAGGGTTTTTTTTTTTTGCACGTCTATTTGAATGGGTTAAAATTTTCTCTTCCCAGTTGACGTTTGACCAATATTACTATATTATCAAAATATCACTTAAGGGAATGAAAGATTAAAAAAAAAAAAAAACACACATCAATTTGTGGAAAATGGCGCAATTGTACTAAGTTATCGTAACAAAAAAATAAGCAGGCATACAAGCTGCTAATAAATGTAAGATAGCATCACTATTCTCGGCTATTAAAACAAACTACCAACTAGAATAGACACTCAGGAGCAAAATCTTTGCCCTTAATCGGTTCCTATGTTATGGTCCATGATGCATTTTGTAGTTTACCTTGACCTCTCAATATTAAATAACCTCTTTTGGTGACCATAGATAATATTCGTACCATGTTTGATAAAAATAGGTCTTTAACTTATGAAGTAATCTTAGTAATAACAAAAACTGACAGACAGAGGGAAAACATAACTTCATTAGCGGAGTTAATAAGTAAAAAAAAGCTCTTGTATCATTGATTGTCATGTCTACAATTACCTAATTTTCATATGTAAAATAGTAACTAAATTGGTAGGAGTGTTTAAATCAGATTATTGCGAAAACATAATCAATACAACTTATTATATGTTTTGTGAAAGTATTCAGTAAAATAAATGAATATAATATATGGTAAAACGTACAATAGCAAAAAAAAAAAAAATGTAAACCTACGTATGTTTCTACAAAATAGAAACATTTTTTAGAAACTTTTTCGATATTTAATTATTTTTTTTTGCACTGGAATTTTATAAATGTAAGTTATAATAAAAGAGTAATAATTAATACTTTTTGTCTTGTTTGCAAATTTGTTTACCTAGTTTTATTTTGTTTTTTTTTCTCGAAATATTGTATAATTTATTTGTTGGATTATAAAAAGTTTATTAGACACCATAAAAGAACATCCTTTTAACAAAAATATATTTAAAAATAAGTCAAAGATGTATCATTCACTACTATTTGAATTTTACTAATAAATACTTTCTAAAATAAAATTACATTAAATACCAATTACAGAAAAAGTAAAAAAAAAAAAAAAAAACAGAATCACAAGGAAATACTTAAAATTTCTTATCAAATCAATTTCAGAAGTTTTATGATTCAAAGAACTTACCCAAAACATATATGTAATATTTAAATATAAAAAAATTTGGCAAAACGGTAAATAAAGGTGGTAAATCTGGAATAACTTAAACGGCTAATTATGAGACTTGTATAAGAGATAGAAAAAAATAACTTTTTATATATTTGAAAGCCATATTAAATTTAAAATAATGATTATTCATAATGAAAGCCTTCGTTCTCGATCCCAATCTGTACACGGCAGCTGAATGTCTTGCATGTCTTTGCTACCTCGTCCAGATTCATGTCCTTCATTGTATTGACGATGGAGGTCTTCAAGGCTTCAACTGAGGCATAATTATTATTCCAGGTGATCCTCTCTACCCTACCCCACAGGTAAACACCACAAGAATTTCGGTCCGGTCTTTTGGCTGGCCAATAAAATGGAGGTCCAAGATCTGGCACATTTTGTACTAAGAGCTCTTGGGCAATCTTGGCCTTATGAGCAGGTGATAAGTCTTTTTGGAGTATATATGGGTTCCTATTAGTAACTTCATTCATCCATGGGATGCCCATGTCCTTGAGAACGTCTTTGTAGATCTCCTTGGTCACCTTCTTGTCCTTTTGAAAGAAGTGGGAGGGCATAACTTATTCCTACGTGCTGATGACCGCCATGACCATAACTGAAGCCGTATTCTTTGTTTTCATGACTGGTTGGACCTCATCAGGGTATCGTTTTTAAGATTCTGCTTGACGTAAATGGTGAAGATTTTCTCGCCCGAAAAAAACCGCACGTAACCACTTTTCTCTTCATTTGGTTAATAAGAATTTTGCCTTTGCTCATTCTGTCGACCTTATTCTGCTCTGTTAGCAGATGCTTTGAGGCTTTGGCCCTAAGCAAGATATGCATATCAATCCTGAGGGCATTTCTGATTATTTCTTTACTCACGTTGCAGTCTTTGGCCAACCTACCAATTGGTGTGTCTTGATGAATGTCAATTGATTGTTTCAAGCCAGTTATGAGCCTTTTAGTTTGGATTTTATAAGATCTTGTTGAATGAGCTGCTCTCGCAGTCTTTCCCTCCTCATCAAAGGCCTTAATCACTTCATAAACTGTTGATATAGGATATTTGAAGAAGGAAATTCTCCTGACTATTTCCATGCCTGACCGACAAGATACTCAAAAAGTCTATTATTAAATTCGACGCCTAATACATTTAGTCTGGGTACAAATATTAAATATTTTATCACAAAATATCTCCAATACTCATAATTAGACGTTAAAGTTATTTCAGATTTACTTTGTCCACCTTGTACTAAAAAATTTAATTTTTTTAATTAATTTAAAATAAAATAAGTGTGTAATGATGTTAATGAAGAGAAATCCAGAAAGACAAAACAAATTACATTATGAACCTAGAGTAAAGACATTTTGAAGATTTAGTTATGCAAAACAATCACCAAATTTTAAAGAAAATATGAAGGAAACCGTTTCCAATAGATTTCAAAATGGAAAATATACTACAATTTGTAACAGAAAATAAGGTTAATTTTCCCTAAAAAGATGGTGTTTTATTCATTTTTTTAGGTGATTGACTTTTAAAATGATGAGACTATGTGAAATCGCTCATTTAAGAATAATATATTTTGGTTAGCGAATTTATAAAACAATAAAAATTTAACTTGGATTACCAAACAGCCTTTGTATTTTTAATAAGAAAACACTACTTCTGGCTCCTTAAAATATTCATACGGGATCTAAAAAAAATATCATGGAGTAATCACAGAAAGTTTTTTCTGCGACAAAAACTTAGGCTCTGTTTCCAAATTTAAAAAACAAACTTCTCACTATCAAAGACCTATGGAATAAATCAATTTATACAAATATTTAAATGAGGCAAAAACTGGTCTTGTAAAGCAAATTATATCATTTTTTGAGAGTATAACGGTTCTGAGCCTAATTTTTGAATTATAACACTTTCAAATGATTGTCTTTTAAGACACAAGGCATTCTATTTTTGAATCGAATAAACAAAATATTAAGAAGATGAATTAATAATATTTTGAAATTTGATTTTAGTACTGGAAGGGTTGTGGTTACTAATACTTTTTAAAGTGATATGACATAGTCTGAATACAATTAGATACAGATGTCTAAAGGTTTGATTAATCTTTATTTCATAAGGGAAAATAAATTTCCGACAATATAAAGATATACATTTTTGTACTCATTATGATTTACAATTTTTCTATGAATATTTAACATATTTTTCGAACATCTATTTTAGTTTCTGAGCAATTATCATGAGCTTATTTACCATCTGTTAGTAAACTGACATGTTATATACCTCAAAATTTTAATATGTGTTATTTATTCTTTTAAATCAGCAATTCATTTCAATATGCTCCTGATAAATGATATAAGATTATACACCATTCCATATATATTTAAATAATGACTTGTTTAACATTTTTTTGACATTCAGCAATTTATTGTGGAGGTTTAGTTAATTAATTAATCAGTTATTATCATAGGTCCTTCCTTTTGTATTTGTTCACATTTTTTTAATTCTTATTTTTCAATGAACTGAGGCCTACAATAGTTCCCACACAAATATAATACTGAAGCTATTATTTTATAGGAAATACGAAACCTATTCAAAAACTGATTTGATTCTAAAATTTGCATAAAGTAATGAATATTTCCTATGAATTTTTATTAATAATAAAAATGTAAGCCTTTTACTATAAGAATAATATTTAAATCTTGGTGAAACCCCAAACTCAATTTATTTTTCCTTCATGTATATTTTTAGCATTTTAATTGATATTTACAAGTTCTAAATGGATGGAATAGTTAATAAAATATTAAAATGATATAATCATTATAATCTTTCAACTGCTTGACAATGTAAATAAACATATTTTATTTTATGTAACCCCGTTATAAAAAGTATGTTAACTAACAAAGGTCTAAAAGTAAATATTTCAAAGATAATTGAATTAATTAAATAATTGAAAAATACACTTAGACAAAAAAAAATACTTTATGAAGTGTATCTATTTGTGCTTATATTTAAATTAACAAATGACATTGTTTTTTTAAAAATTACATAATCATCCATTCTTTTTGCTAAACAAAACAAATGGGATTCTGTTCTTAATGAAAATAATTTAAGGCATCAGTATATACACAACAAAAAATTTAGAATGACAGAAAAGTTTTTGAAAGTTTTAATAAAGATAGAGTTGTATTTAAATTTTTTGTACTTAGAACAATGTTAGAGTACATTTCATCATCAATGTAAAAAACGGCCTTGAGGAGTTTTTTTAAATTTGCATAAGTTAACTCATGATTAAAAGTTTACACAATTTTTGCTTTTTTGTAAAAAAAAATTGTGACAAAATGCTTATATTTTATTTTACATCGATACAAAAATGAAATCATTTTCACTATTGCTTCTAGATTTTTAAATTCCTTGTTTATGTATATACATGTAAATTTTTAGATATAAAACTCTAACTACTATGGTTATAATAACAATTTTTTCTCTGCAAAACTTTATATTTCCTGTTCTACGTTGGATACAGTTTTACCAATACTTTTTTTTAAAAGCTAATTTCCTTCACCCATTTAAAAATATCTTACTTATTGAAAATAACGTCCTTACTTGTGGATACTTGAAAAATATATACAATAAGCCGGGTCGTTCATTTTTTTTCAAAATTAAAAATCGGTTGTGTTTTGTAATGTGTTTTTTCGCCTAAATTTCTTTTTTTCTATATTTTCCATTACAGCCTTTCTTTACGTAATTCATAGTTACTCATATTTACAAAATGAATATTGATTTTCTTTTATGTGAAAATGTCAAATATAAAGAAGTTTTAATAATAACTTAACATTAAGTTAAGTAAGTTTAAGATTTGAGGATGCTCTACTTGTTTTAGATATAATAGTCATAATTGAACCAATTTGGTAGTTTATTTTAGCTTTTAAATATTTTCTGGAAAGATTAAAGAAAGTGTCTGAAATGAGCAGCAAAAAATTTATATCGGCGGAGGACAAAGGGATGGAAGAAGAGAATACTGAATTGGTACATGATTATGTTCGTAATTCTGGGGCATCACCAAATGTACGTAGAAATTATAAAGTAATTTCAAACATACCCCTAGCTAGTATAAGTTATGGTAATCGGCTTAGATCAACAACAGTAATAGCAACTGCTGCACTTGTTGACACTGGAGTCATTAGAGAGGATCACCCAAGAATAATCATTTACAAACATAAGAGCGAATGAGAAGTTGATAAAAAAGATGAGAGACGTGTAGCGAGGAGGGGCTGATCTCTTGTATTCTCTTTGATGGAAGAATCGACTTGACTAATGGGGGGATTGAAGTAATGGGAAGTGAACAGTCGTTCATGGGTATTATCTAGCAAGAAACTGTAGTGCCGTTATTTAGCTTAGAAGTAATTACTTGTTCTATGCACATATTGCAAAGTTTGTATTTAAACAGTCATGGTTTTATTAATAATATAAAAAGTTGAGCTTTTGAGGTTTCGTTGACTTTTAAAATTTCCACTCATCCATATATCTAGAAAAATAGAAAAACTGCTAGACTCGTTTACAGGCTTGGATATCAGCTTTCCCAGAATCACTATTGTGTAACCTCTACTCCAACTATGTGATGAGGCTATTCAAGATTTGTCTACAGATCAGCACTACTATGATAGTGTATGCTATTAGAGAAAGAGTGTTTCTTGAAAAGATGAATTCCTTGAAGATCAAGCCTGTTTACCTCAGCTGCTATCTCACCACTACTAACAGACTCTTAATATTCACAAATTTGAGACTCATTGTTGAGTTCTATAATTGGTGTGTATTATCCATATAAGTTCAATACTAAGGTGAAGCACTGTTGGATAAAAGGGCCAAGGTACGTTATATTTCAACTTAATTGTTTTAAGTCCCAAAAAAAGAGGTGTGATAGATAACTGGAGATGTCAACAATGAATAGATTTGCTTCATAAGCTCAAAGTAAAATTAACCTACAAGCTCTGGTTTGCTCTGATGACCAAAAGGAGATAATCATAGGGTAAAAAAATCCCGGAGATCAACGGGGAGCGTGAACTAAAAGGTCAACCAGATAGCTTATCTGTCAGGATAAAAAAAATACTTGGTTTAAACTGTGGGGCCTCTAGCCTCATTTACTTGATCACCTTGTCAGAAGGAGTGTCAGAGCTACCTCATACCTTCTCCTTAACAACTTTTGAATATTTAAATGTAAGTATTTAATAGCCATGTCATACACAATGTTGTGAGAGTTTTTAAAATGGTCTTAGCAGTTTCTTCACAGTCTTTCTCAAAGAAAAGAGATAATGAGCAATTAAGACTGAGAAGGAGACAAATGTCAAAGAATGAATGACCCCAAGCAAGACCTCTATTTAAAGTTAGTAGTTTAAATATTTTCATTATTTGATTCATTTTTTTTTTTTTTTTGAATTTAATATGATTTTGGATTGTCATATTTATTTTCACTTATAAGATATTTAGGATCTAAATGAACAATCTACTAAAATAAAGTATCAACGGGTATGCATTATAAGATTAATAAATGAAAGAAAAATGTTTCTAAGTATTTTCCAAACAAAATAGTAATAAAATATATATTTATTTTTAAATGTATAAATAACTAGCTTAAAATAATTAACAACTAAAATTTCTTCATATTTGAATTCTTCACATAAAGGACAATACATATACAATATTAATAAATATAAATTACATACAGAAATACAGGACTAGAAAATTTAGAAGAAAAAAAAACGCACCTTCTCTAATTTTTAAAGTGAAATTAATGTAACTTGGGGTTGATACCATCTTTTTGAACATAGCATATTAGAAATCTACGCAAAAAATAGAGTCAATAAACATTCCGTTTTTTGATATTCGTAAAACTGAAAATTACGGCCGACCCAACCTAATATACAGCCTTTGTAAAATGAAGGAAGTTGTAAAGGACCCCATTCCTAACTTTCCCCATTACTTAGTTGATTGTAAGATACAAAGAGCTGACAATAGAAATGCCAATAACTTATTTGGGCCTCGAAGCAAGTACATTTATTTTGAAAATGCATGATCTTGTTAAGTTAAACAAAATTTATTCCATCGAACAGTAATGTATATGTAGTCTATCAAAACTATGGCAAGCTAGGATGATTTTCTTTTATTCCTTGAGAAATGGGACTGCAATTAATCTATTGTTGGACATGTTTTTGACGCCACATCTTCTAACACAGATACCAGTACAGACTACAACATCTTTCATTAATTTTTGTAAAATATACTTTACAAACATTTAAATTATTTTGAAACATATCGATTTTAGGACTCACAACGGCTACATGTGTGTTGCTACCGGCTACGTTACATCTGTTTCTAATAGGGTTTACATGTGTTCATCTTATTATTGAAGTGATAGTAAACATATCTGAGATTATTTGAGGTATCAAAGGGGTTACAATATTAAATAAGTAGGTATTTGGCTAGAGGCAAGCATTGTCAAAAGAATTAGAAATTTTATAAATAATTCTATCTTTAAATTTTAATGTATTTCATAATACATTCGGTTACTAAATTAATTTTAAATTTGTTATGTATAAAATGCAATTCATCACCCTAATAAGTGTGCTAAATTAAATGAAGCTAAAATTCTGAGGTATTTTCACTTGTCTACAAATTTGAATACAATATCCATATTTGTCTAAAATATATCATTACAATATTGGCCTGTTTGTAAAAAAATTTAGAAGGATTTTATTTTATTCAAATTTTTTTATTAAGATAGTTTTTTATTTTGATATATCACATAAACGAGCATGATAGAATACCATTAATTATGATTATCAAAGATTTATATCTACTAGATTTCTACACTTAATTTACTTCTTTGTATATATATGGATTCGATGTACCCTGTTCTTGTATATTTAACTAATCAATCCTTAATCAGGAGAAAAAAACAAAGATCATGTCTCCATTTATTGAACTTCATAATGAATTAGGTCGATTTTGACTCCATCCATTTATAAATAATAGTAAATTTTTTACAACTAAATTTGGGAATTTATAGTTTTTTTTCTTGTTTTTTTTGGTGACTTAATAATATAAATGTTCAAATTATAACCTTTTGATTTGGGGGTGTTGAAAAACCCTATGAAAATTTTGCATTTGGATTTTACAAAAAAAAAGTTATTTTAATGACTTTTCTTGTCTCTAAGACACTGTCCTTTTTCACAGCGATAGTTTTCCTGATATTTGGTAAAGTTAGGAAAACATTCTTCATAGTTGCAATTTTGGGGGGAAGTGAGGTCCAAAAAGACTCGTTTTGAAGCTAACATTACTATCATGATAGACTTGAGTCCACAATGCTATGTCACTCAATTTTATTGAAGGCATTCCACAAAAAAATGAATTGAACTACAGCATTGTTCTTTTTTGTTTCTAAAATATATATACATATAACTATGTTTTGAGCCCGTATTTTCTTAAACGTACCAAATAGCTGTAATACATTTGCTAAAAATTAAATTAAGAAACGATAAATTATTGTGGTTATAAATGTTGAACATATAATGGGTATTTAAACCCCATACTTATAATTGAATTCCCTCCTATGGTTGGTTCATTTACATAAGCAATTATATGCATAAATATCTATGCATTGATCCTATTTAAGAGGATCGAATATGTCACAAAAAGTAATGGAAGGAGATAATTATACACTAATGACTGTAATAGATTCGTATTGTTGTTTAATTATTTTTATAATATTATGTAGGTAACTGTCACTTTTGATAAACCGTTTATTCGTAAAATAATAAAGATATATTTTTCATAAAGATTTCATATACATATATTTTCATAAATGCGCAAGTTTCTTTATAACTAGATAAAGATAACAGGGTTAAATGGACCATCTTTTTATCAATTGGTATTGTATACAATAGATCTGTTCACAAGACAACTTTGACGCCTGTCAGAGTTGACTCTAAAGTAAGTTACAATTCACTTAGATTTAAGTGCTAGTCGAATCCAAGTTGTACATAAGAATTATCACGTCAGATCTGATTAGTCATAGGGATGTGAACATTGTGTACTGGGCGGTACATGGAAATCTGAACACTTACTACTCATAAACTAATTCAGGTTGAGTGATTCAAATTAATTCATATTTCGACATATTGGACAGGTATAAACTATCAATCACAAAACAGAACAAACTTGAGCTCTTTAGCTTACGTACAAGTCGAAAAAAGAGACATGAACATGATTGACGAAGTTCCATTGGTGCACTCCAAGCACTCATATGTCTCCAAGACCCTTCAGGGGAGAGCAAGTCCAAAACCTTGGAGAAAAAGAAAGAGTCTGTCAAAAAGGTTCTAATAGATCCGGATGAGTAAAAGAATGGAAGTCCAGAAAAAATCAGAGCCCATGCAAGTCCAGAAAAATATCCAAAAGTAGGTGGAAAGAGCCTGGTAAGGGTGTAGAGGACTCTTTTCAACTCTTTTTTGACACTTTTGGTACCCCTATAGCCCTAATTCTAATCCCCTAGACTCCATCTATTGGTTGCAGGTCCAGGGAAGGCCTACAGTTTCTGTTATCCAAATACCGAGGCCCCCAAACCCACTGTCAGCAAGCACTGGGACACCATACCAGAAGACTATATCTTTAACAGGTTCCATGCCTTCTGCTGCCGTATTGAAGCCATTGTTATGCCGATAACAGTGGCAAAATAAATGATTAAGAAATACATCTTTTTATACTATTATTTTTTTTGAAATTATATTGTTAATTAATAAATAGTATCTTATTGAAGTTTAAAACTAAACGAGTTCAGATTTTAATGTACCACTCAGTAAATTGCAGTGAGCATAAAAATCCCATAGAGAAGAATAATTAATACGAATATTCATATTTTACTCCTAAAAAATTTAGTCAATATTAAAAACCATAGGCATCATTATTAGAGTTGTAAAATGTAATCATATTTAATATGTAACTTAAAAAACAACGAAAATCAACATAGCAAACTCTGAGATTTTGAATAATATTTGGAGGAGAGTAGGCTAGCTGCTGTCATGACGTTTCATCAGATTGGCTACAATCAGCTATTTGAGAAAGGAAACACGTAACCAGCGAGGACATATGCATTTATGAATCTGCTCTTTCTGAGTCCAATAGCTCATCAACACCCCTCTCCGTTAGTAATGAGCATATACACTCGGGGCTACACTTTATACTTTAAGTATGAAAAAATAATAATAACAGTTCCAGGAAAAAAACATCTGGATGCTTTAGTGAGTGAGAACGTCAAAAATTACTCTGCTTAATTTTATCAGCTAGTTTTTATTGACAATAAATCCTAAACACAACTGATAGGACGATAATTTTACAAAGTAATAATTTTTTGCCTCCCTTAAACACAACTCTATATCAATATTTTTTGCTATTATAGTCATGTTAATATTTGTATAGTACAATTTATTAATGTGTTAAGAAAAGACTACCCTACATTTAAAATCTCATGATAATCAAAATGACGCCTGTATTTCCTTTCAAATTAATGTATCATTAAACCAATTGAAGGTAGCTGAAATTTTATTACTTTTATATTTTTGTTAGTTTAACATAATGCTTAAGTTTTTAGACAATGTAAGTTCTAAATTTATGATATAATAAATGCAACTACCCTGAAGCAACTTGAGGTCATTTTATTTACTCAATACCTTTACTATAATCAATTATAAATATACGATACTTAAATTTATTTATTAAATATAAGTGTATATACTAATTGGGACGTCAAATTGACGTTTTGGCACATTTTTGAGCTCATATTCTCGTGGTGGTTCTAGATAAATTAACATTTGAGGAAGTGATTGTGTGTGTACGTATATTGTAATTATCTTTGTTACTATGTTGAACATACTATTAAAATTGCATGATTATAAATGTATGTTTAATGATAAGGCATAATCAAATCAAAAATACCAAACAATTATCAATATCTGGAAGATGGCTCACATATTGTCGTAATAAACAAATCAATTTACAAATTAAAAATAGACAATAATAAATGCAAGATGGCAGAAATATCTATGGGTATTTAAACACTCATGTCTCACTTGGACGTCCAATGAAGGTCATGTTCCTTTGTGATGAGAACATAATTGCTATCATTATATTAGCAAATCGTATTAATAAATTAAGATGAAGGATATTTCTGTGAATCTCAAGCTTTGAGTCTTGTTATTCAAAGTTGAATATTTTACCTTCAAGAACTCTGATTACCGTCTGAATTAGCTGTTTAATAAGACTCAATTGCAACTCAAGTACAAGTTCCCAACTCTGGTGAATATTTACCTTTAAAAAAGTGTACAGGGTGGCTTTTTAAAATTGCCACATAAATAATTGGCTCTAAATCAAAAACTTCAAGTCCAATTTTATTGAAATCTTTTGAAACATTTAATTTAACCATTAAAAATATAAATTTATTCAATTTGGACCCCTTTGGTCTTTTTTTACAGCAACCAGTCTCTTCCAAACTGCATTACAGCTAGCACCTACTACATCATCTTAAACTTGGCTCCCTTTGTTCTCAAGGGTTGTCATAAGAGAATCCTTATTTCTTGAAGGATAAGCATTGACCTCCCTCTCCAACATTCACTAAATGGAAATTTCCAGGGAATTTAAATCAGATGAAGAGGAAGACAACATAGACTTTTTTCCAAAATGTTACAATTAGTTTTTACACCAGTGAACTACGTGGGCACCATATGCTTGAGCTGAATCCTGAGTGAAGCAAACGACGTGGAAATGTAGTGTCAATCCAGGGCTTCACTTTTGTCTTCAAATAGCCTAAATAAAATTTTGATTAATTTTACCACATCAGGAATCCGGGATATAGTAGGTTTTGCAGCATTTGAAGCCACAGCGCCCCAAACCATTATTGACTTTGCACTTTTGTAGGCAAATTTTTGGCTGGAATCAATGTTCTCATATGTCTTTGCCAAAGACTCTGTCATTTTTCTTGTTGAATTTCCAACGTACAGTACATAACTTTTCGTCACAATAAATCAATTTCAACTTCTATGTACTGCATGCCCGTTGAGCAAAACTTTGTTTCTATCCTTTCCCTTTGTAATGGTTCCCTTTGACAAACAATGACAATACTGAGTTTTGTAATTTTTGACCCCAATGTCATCTTTAACAATGTTGTTCATAGAGGATCTGCTTACATTGTGATCCTTGGTCAGCTTTTGATTAAATATTCGTGGATTTCACCAAATTTTTAGACGGACAGCCTTGATCAACCTTGGAATTCTCATAGTTGTGGTTATTATACTTCCTGTCCTCCTATCAGACTCAATTACTTCCTCAAATTGCTTTTTGCACCTGTAAACAGTTTTCTGATTAATCTACAGAATCTTCTGGATTGACTAGGAAGTGTGCCCAGCTTGTAATAGAGTTATAGTCTGTTCTCTTTAATATTTTTACATTTTTTGCAAAAATTATATGTTGCTATGAAAATTCAAAATTTTGTTAACATGTATTTTTGGAAAAAATTATAATTAAAAACATAACCTCTCAGACAGTTATTTTATGCAATACAAGGCTTTGAAAAAATAGGACAATTTTAAAAAGCATTCCTGTAATCTCGAAAATTGAAAAATGCAAATAATTGAAAAAGTGTACAACAAAATTCAAATTTAGGGATCATCTAAGATTTGCACTTCCATCAAAGGGTATTGTAAATATTCAAAAATCCGTTCTAAAAACGAAGCTTTTATTTGAATATAAATACTGCTTTGATGAATTATACAACAACAACGCGAGATTTATTTTGCAAAAACTACGGGATTATTCAAATAATATTAAAACTGATTAAAACTATGTTGACCTATATATGTCAAATAAAGATTTATGAACTGTTAAAATAAATATGTCGCTAAATCATACTGTTATTATTTGAAGATTGTCACTGACATCACCAATGAACGAACAACGGAACTAAACAGTATGGTTTGTACTAATAAACCTTCAGTTTGATGCTACTGTCTATTCATTGTGACTTGACGTAAAAAGCATATTCATTGTGACTTGACGTAAAAAGCATATTCATTTTGGGCTAATGTCCAAAGGAAAAAATTTCTGTGGAAGTACATGCCTATAGAAAAGTGATGTGTAGACAACATTTGGTCGTGTCAAATACTTATATTTAATATATAGCATCCTAAATGTTGCTCAAATTATGTTTGTTTACATAAATATATAATAGACGTCCTCAAGTTCAAATAAGATCCAATCAGCTTTTTCACAAAAGCAATCTATTTCAATTCCAGAGTTAAGAGCAATACATAAATTAGTTTCTATATCGAAGCCTCATATATGTTAAAATATTACACATTTAACTATGTTTAAATAATCAAATGTAAAATTCATATATAAAATAATAAATAGATTCGTTGTTCTTTATATTTGATATACCAACCTTGTGCCCCAGATAAAAAAATTAATATCTCGTACATTTTATTAATTTTGTTAAAAGCAGAGAAAATATTATTCCAAAAATGTAATAATTAATTAAAAATACATTTGATTCGCCTTTCGTTATTTACTGCTAAGCAATCTCAGAAACTAATTTTATAAACGTGGATGTACTTTCAGCACTCTAATTATAAAAGTGTATGTATTATATGAAATAAATTCAAGGGTAAGATATATTTCCTAATTTTTTATTTTCAAATTATATATTTCAAAATATATAAATTTAGAAATGGACATTTTATGTTGGCCTAACATAAATTTACCGTTTACCCTTCACTCAAGATTTCATCTATTGTATTTTCTTTGTTAACAAATGTATTTTTTTAAGAAGGTTTTACAAACTTTGCAGAGATTTCAATAGATTATATCTTTTTAGAACAGGCATTAGTTTAGACAAGTCTTAATATCACAAACACTCAGTAGATTAAATTAACGACTCTCTACTACTAATCAACGTATGACTTTATATGATTATTAATTGTCAAACCATAATATATTTATCCATACCAAATATTTTTTGATTTATGATTCAACGACTAATGAAAGTTTGTGCCTTTTATAAATCAGTAGTTCTTTAATTTTTTTTGATGTAATCTAAATTAATTTGTAGATTTATATTCGATAAAAAAAAATTAACATATAAATAATATGTTTGAGAAAAAGTAATTTCATATCTTTTGCTTTATTTCAATGGTTTATAAAAAGTGTTACAATCATCCAATTTAAGCCAAGTATGCCTCGTTTTATTTGATAACTTGTTACCTATAAGAATCCAAACCATAATGTCATTTTTGTAAAAACCCTTGTTCCTATTGGAAAAAAAACCCGGACAAACAATTTCCACAGGTCTCTTTTTTAGACTAAATTTGTAACCCAAGTGCATTTGCCCATAGACAGGAACAGGTGGTAGTCACTTGGTCCCAGGTTTGGAATGTAGGGTGGATGCATACAATGTATCATCCAAGCTCCCAGAGCTTCTGTTGCGTCATCAAAGATTGTGGCAAGAAAAATACTGTCCAATTAGTGTTTTTAATATATACTCACACCTTTACAATACCTTGTCGTATGATCTAATATGACCAATAATGAACAAAGTATACTTAGTTAAAAAAAGGGGGCGGGAAAAACGAAATTACTTTTCCCCGAACCTGATATATGATTAATAATCCAAACCATGGATATAATCTTTCGATCAAATAAGTAAGTATGGAAAGAAAACCACAGAATACTAAAACAGATGAATTGTTAATATTGACACAAATTTATTAAACTAACAATGTAAAAAAATATTATATGCTTATGTAAAACGATTGCTAAAGAAAATAAAATTTCAAAACCAGGTTCGTGATTCGTTGACATCACCAATGAACGAATATAGACCAATATAAGAGTTGAGACAATGCTTTATAAGAAATGTTGTAATCATCCGATTTAAACCAAGTATGCCTCGGTTTTTTCGATGATTTGTTGCCTACAAGAATCCAACTTCATAATGGACTTTTCCTAGAAGACCTTGTCCCTATTGGCAAGAAACTCGGATAACCAATTTTCACTTACCTCTATTGAGGCCAAATTTGTATCCCCAGTGGCTTTGGCCAGTGACAAGAACAACTGGTAGTCACTTTGAAATTTGAAAAAAACTGTGGTGTAAACATTTTGAAATAAAACTAAATGTATATATAAATAGATGAATAATTACGCTTAAAGAAAATATACATATAAATATTCTCGTTTAAAAGTACTATTTTCTTGGGAACCTGTATTACCATAAATTTATATAATTATAAAAATGTACCGTATCAAATTATAATATGTTAAAAAGAGAAGTTTTAAATACTTAGCAGTGGTTTAACCAACTAAACTTAACCATAAAGTATGAAATAATGATAAAATTGAATTTAGGCTAACTTAAACTTGACCTATATATAAGTCGAGTTTGTGTCACTAAAACAATTAATCTAATTAGTCCAAAGAAGAACACTACATATCTTAACGAGATTTAAAAGTCCAATAACACATTGAAGTGTATTTCACAGCTTTAAAATGCTAATGAAAAGATGACTGGCAGTCTTTTATTATATCCGTTGCCATTTTCTAAGTAACTCCCATCATTTCAGGAACTATTAATAAAAACCTTGCATATTTAGCAGCAGTAGCAATACTAATTAAGCAAGTAGACTTTTAAAAAGGATTCATTGTTACTCCTGAGTAACTTATTTATGTCATTGTTTCATATTCTTGTATTCTTAAGGACCCAAATTTATTAATAACGTAAATATTTCACCAGAGTTTATAAAATATTTCATCAGAGAGACCACAACTTGGGAATATGGTCTAATCTAAATGTGAGCAGTTAAAACATGCATTAGAGAAGATAGAACGGTTAGAAACGAGAGGACAATCACAGTATTAACGAGGGAAAAAAACATTCCAAAAGAGTGTTTGTTTTTTCTCTTCTTTTTTGGACATTTTTTTTCGCCAATCATTCAATCAACTTAATTAACTTAGCTGATGTAAAAAAAACACCAATGAGTAAGGTACAAATTAAATAGTTCAAACTTATTTTTAAACCAAGGAATCCCTATCTAATGTACTTTATCTAACTTTTTATTATTCTACCTGAGCTTTATGTTTAATAAGACGTTTGCCTCAAATTTTATACTACCATAATAAATAACTTATTTATCAATAAAGTAATACTGATCTTAAATACTTATTTCTCAATGATGAAACTTTACATCTTGAGTACTAAATGGATTAATATTAAGAAGGATTACCAAAATTCCAAAAGGAGAAAACAAATTACATCGAAATTGTGGCTTATCCTATAAACTTTAACAGGTTCAGGTGAATTGTTAAGAAAAAAATAACTTTTATTGTATAAAAAAAAACAACTAAAGCACTGTTCCAATCCTTATTTTTTCCTTATTGAGTAAATCACATCTAAGTATTGAGTAAATACGTGCAAGTGTTACTCTCCCCTTTTTATGAGCACACTCGCACGTATTTAATCAATACTTAGATGTGATATACTCAATAAGGAAAAAATAAGGATTTTCGCTTGAGAGAAACATTGTTTAAGGTTGTTAGGGAAAAAATATTACATGCTTTAAAGCATAGTTGGGCAAGTAACTATAAAGAAAACTCATAGAATGGATTCCATTTAAAATTAGATTAAACTTTTGTTTTAAGAGATAAATTGTTATCTCTAAAATAAAATAAAATGACGGTTCGTTCATCCTTCAAAATGCTTGATTTCTAGAAAAATGAATCTACAAGAATTTTTTTATATATCTAATAGTATATACATATTTAAAAAAAAATCCATTTAATAGATAAAAAACAACATTTTAGGAGTCAAAATATCTTTACAAAAAATGAGGACACATTATGCTTTTTAGATCTTTTTCTTTTCTGTCACTCAACATTACAAACAAGATAGAGGGTTATTTCAAGAAGTAGCCTTTATCAAGGCTTTTTGAAGCTTTATGATTCATAAAAAGAAAGAAAAAAGCTCCATGTTGAAAGTAATAATATTTGACAGTAGTTTTTAATAAAGAATATTATTTTTGTCCTTCTTAAATAATACGTTTACAATATTCTACTTTTCTTTTTTTAAAGAGTAACATTTCAAACCCTCAAGGTTTTTTTTGTTCCTTAAAAAAATAATCAACGACATAAATGTGTTCTTTATGTATATATGAAGCTTTTAGCTGTGGGCAACTTTTTTTATACTAAGGAAAAGCATAAGAAATTGGTTGGCATAAATTATCTAAAGAATTTTTTAATCGTAATCTTAGAATACTTTTCTTTTAACAAGGAATGTATTTGGCACCTTTTAAAGGCAACCTTGATTGGATATTCATGAATGTTATTATTTAAAGATTTTTTTTTGTATAATTATCCCATTAATTATACAAATAAAGTGCATAGAATTTTGTTGCAAATATTTTGTAGAAGATAAAAATAATTTATTTATAATATTTAAATAAATAACTCACAGTTTTAACTCTTAATTAATATATTTTTCCTGTTATTATATATATTCTGTTTAATTTCATATATAGTCAAACCTCGTAAAAACATAACTTTTTACAGTTATTTCCAGTTATTAAGACTAAAAAAAAAATAGAAGAAAACAAAGTCCTCACAAGAGGAATATCAAATATATGTACTGCATTTTTTTCAAAACAATACAGCAATTTGTCTGGTTTTCGAAAGTAAATATAATGCATTTGTGTTTTTATTTGTGGTTGAATAGAGCGCCCTCAATCGAAGAAAAACTTGACAGGCTTCAAGCACAAAGAGGAAGTTGGAATTTCTATCTATATATCAAAAAAATAACTCGGTGAAATCATTTTCCTGTAATATAAGCTTTGCCTTGAAATAGTATTTTTCACAATTCATAATATTTTCACTCATAATTATCGTTTAAAGTTTTTGAGGTTTTTGCTGCGATACAAGCGCCTTGTATTAACTGAAAAGATGTGCCAGACTTTGAATAGTTCCTATAGTCTGATACAGAGTAGAAAGGATTCTAAAATTTTCTAAAATAAATTAGTTGGAGGGTACCATTTTTTAGTCATATGCCTAAAAACGTATATTCATTTAAATATATTATGATAGAGCCCTTTACAAAAGTATAGGCTCTTTGATTTGTTAAACCCTCCTTTATTTTTATTCAAATCTATAGGCCAGTACTTATCTGAGGGGGTTTAATGACACCGATATTATGTTCTTTTATATGATAATTGATACAATCAGAATAAGTGAACAAATTAAAAATGTTTTTTTTAAATAATATATTTGATGGTTAAAAATATATTACATTTTTTAGACCGTAAAGAATAGATGAGTTAAAAAATATTTTCGAGCAGGATATATATCACACAACAGTTTTCTACTGCTTCATTTTTTTTTTCCTTGGGCAACAAGGCTTATTTATATTTCAATTTAATAGTAAAATGAAAATGAAATTACTATATTAATAGACACATATATACATACGTTCACTAACAAAAAAAAAAAAGAGACCATTAAATTGAATCAAGGGGATAGAATGAACAAATGTATCTATCACGAAAAAATTAATAAAACCATTTCAAAAATACTACATGTTAGAGTTTGTATATAAAAGACTATCCGTTTTAAAACATGTATAAACCCGAAACATACATCCAAGCTCTGCAAATACTTCCTGGAAAAAAAGAAGCCTCTCACATCTGATCTATTATGAAATGACCTACTCAATCTCCTGATTTGAACCCAATAAAGCTAGAGTGGGAAAACCTAAACAAAAAAGTTTGGTAAAAGGTAAAAATGCCCACACAAGTAAAAAGGAGTTTTGGAACATTTTTAAGAATGCTTGGAATGATACCCCCAATGGCCTTTTTATTTTACAATCTTGTATATCTTGAACTCACTTCTTCTCCTTAAAATTTTATTTTGAAAGCTTTTTCAGAAGTTCTTCAACCCACCAACATAAAAACACTTACTATAGGCATTTTTTAAGCATTTCTCGCTACACAAAAATCCAGACCATTTGGAAAAAAAGTAAAAACTTGCTGTGAAGAAGGAAATATAATCGATTTTTTTAGCTGAAGTTATAAAATAGCCCTAGATATATTTTATTTAGCTGAAAATTTCCCTACTATTTAAGAACATAATTGGCTGAGAATGATCAAATTACTACTATTTATCTTATTTTATATGGATACAATTGTCATGAAAAAGAAGAAGATATTCCAAAATTAATCATTTTTTTGATTTCAATCTTCCAATAATCAAATAATATTTATGAATATATCACATTTCTATCAACAGATGAATGTTTATTTATTCCATTGTTAGAGTATTAGCAGCTTAGCATATTGAACTGGAGATCTCAATCTTATCATAATTATTCAAAACAGACCAAATTTATATTATTGTAACAAACAAGGGATATCGGGCACAAATGCCCTCTTTCTTGAACATCTAACAAGCTTCAACTACAAAATTTCCATAAGAATTGTCTATCGAATATAAGGACAATTATGGTGAAATAAATCAATAATCTCCGACAACTTTTATTCTTTCAAAACTTAAATAAAAACTGATTTTGAGGGCAAAAGTATTATTTTTTTTTTTTTTTGCGAAATAACATTTTTGTAATAACGGTGTGTAGCTTTTTATTGCTTTTTGCAATGATGATCCATAGAAAGTGAAAAATTCAACACCTAGAAATATTAAGTTGTTTTTTTCTCTAATTTTTTTGTAATGTAGAACTACAGCCTTAATTGTCAACGGTTGTGTTGTCCCTGGCTACGGAAATGGCTGACAAAAAATAAACAAAGAGAAATGTGAAAACAAAGAGGTAAAAAAGTTATATCATGTATTTTCTTCTAATAATCTTTTTTTATACAATTACTAATCTCAAAGAAAATATATAAATATCAAATACAAAAAACAAGGGCCCAAACATTTAATAAACAATTCTCAACTATAAAAAAAACCTTTTATTTACCATTTATATATAGTGCACATATATCTCTCATCAAATAGATTATGTATATACGGATAAAAAATGAAGGAACGAGCAAACGAACACCAACAACATTCCATCTTTTTTTCTCTCGAAGTCAAAAATCTCGTTCGATTCCCTTAGCACCTTTATAAAAAAAGACTGTAAACTGCTTTAATTTATTACCCAAAATAGAACATAAATATTTTTGATACATATACATAGTTGTATATAGGAAATTGATCTTCACGTCATATGAGATGAAAAAACTATTTTTCTTATTACAAAACGTAAATTTGTTAAGCAGATTTTGTTACAAAGATTAATAGATATTTATAATAGAAACAAAAAATTTCTATTTTTAGTATTCTATGTACAATAGAAGAAAGATAGACTTCCTTAAAGAAACCAATAATAAGTAGGTAGTGAAACTAAATAGACTTTTTGTAGTGTAAAGCTATGGTAGTTACATTTGTGTTGCGCAGCTGGTTTTCAATCTATGTTTACCTTGTCAAATTTGATCGTATCTGTGATCCCAAACCAAAATAATAGCTCATAAAAATTCGTCTACTAAGTGAGAAGCTTGGTTTAAGGTGTAAACGGGAGGTTACAACAAACTATTGATATAGATTAGGAATATTTTATTAACAAAATCTTGGGTTTCAATTACTTTCAAACTGATTAACATGATGACAATGTGGTTATTCCATCTTTACCAATAATCCGAAGAATTACACACAAAAACATTATTTACCTTTTTGTTAAGATATCACTAGAAAAATTAACTCAGTATATATATTTTACGGAAATTACATTAGTTAAATAATTATTATTTTAACTTAGATTTAAGTAGATTAAGAACTAATTTTTATGTGTCAAATTATTATGCAAACGAATTTGCAGACAAATTTCTACAAACTGTATTTCTTTTACAAATACAATATCCCCTTGGAAAAAAAATTTGCACAAAAAAACACGAAAGTGCCATTTTTACCGATTTTTTTTTTTTTTGCCCATACATTTTTAATTGGGAATAAATTTAAAAAATGTAATTATTCGTATAGTTGTTTTTTATGACGTCAATCACTTTTTGGTATATAACTCAACCCCTTATTTATTCTCCTTGAGCTCCAAAAAATAACTTTTCTCTTGTATGTATAGAATAAGCCCCCTTATATGATCCCGCGAAAATCGGGAAAGGTTGGAACTCTATTATCAAAGATTATCTGGAACGTACTGAATTATAAAACATAAATTGACCATGTTATAGTAGATAAGGACTTATTCCACAAAAAAATCTCTCATTATAATTATTAAATATTAAAATTTGGCATAGTTTATAATTAAACTTTATATAATAGAACTGATCTTATAATTGAATAATGCACAAAAAAAAAAAAAAATGAAGGGAACAGAGAAATAAGTAAAACAAATAATTATTTAATAAGAAACACACTGGAGCGTATAAAAAATCGTATTGCTTTCAATAAGCTGGACTCTAATTTAAATATATGAAATGTGGAATTAAATTTTTGAAAAAAAAAAAAAATGATATTAATGCTCCAAACAAATTATTTTTACGAGTATCTTTCTAAATAAAAATAAAAAACTTTAATAATTCTTTCCTAAATAAAACACTTACATAAGAAAAATCTTTTGAAATATAGCGTCTCTATTTGAAAGAATTATTATTATTATTTTTTAATATCTATTGATTTATTCTTTTGAAACATCAGAATGGATCATTTTTATCTAATATTTTTAAGAACACTTGAGAAGAAAACATGACAGAAAAATAATAATGAAAATCTAATACATATATGAAACAGATAAGAAGTTGAGTTTCCCTATTTTTATTATTACTTTCTTCAGTTTCCTTTTTTTAATATACATAATATACTAGAAGAGGATTACTCGGTATTGTTCGGGCCAAGAAGAGAACGGGAAATCACATTGACTATGTGTGTGGTCTATGTTATTTATTCTGGACGTTTAGAACCCTTCGGTGCAGGCAATTAATAAATAATATACATGAATTCTGTTGATTTTATAAATAAAAATAATATAAAATTCAAATAAAAACCAACATATATGCATGTTAAAAATCTTGTAGATGATAAGTCCATCTTTCATTTTTGTCGAAAAATTGTCAAATTGAAATTTGCAAAAAAAATATTTTTCCACTAATTTTGTATACGAATAGTCAACAGCATTTATTCACATTGTAAAGAATCCTAACAAGTCTTTTTTTTCGTACTTTTAAAATCAAAAAAGTAATGAAGAATATTGTTCTCGAAAAAATATCCCTCGCTAACTAGTTTCTTTTTACAAATAATTCAAAAATTATGTTATAAAATGTTTTGAAAATTGCAAATATCATTTTAAGTGTTACAAAATATAATTACAAATATGATCAGAATTTTTTTTAGAGTCAATCATTGCTTGTTCCCCCCTTTGCCTCTTCTGTTTGCGATATAAATATATTTATATTAAATGATGATGAATTGGAGGACAATGAAGAGGAAGGTTTGTAGTTTGTCAATTAAGAGATATTATAAATTCAAATCATCAGTATGAGAATTTGTAGGATGTTTTCTATGATGACATATTTTAATTGGCATCTCCCTCAGGCAATGTTACCACCCACAAGAAGTAATGATTCTCTAATGAAAAGTCACCTAAGTAACAGTTCTTTCATCGGTGCCTCTAATTATGGGAATGATTATATTGTTTGGAAAATGCCCTTCTCCCCTTAAGTTCTAAATCACATCTCATAGCATAGTTATTCAAATCTTAATAAACTGATTTTGATGTATTCTTCATTTAGGATTTCTCCTTACAAACTGTCTAAAATTATAATTTAAATGTTAGGGACCATCATATTTCGCATCATAGCACAGATCCCTTCATAGTGGTTCTCACAAGTAAGTATCAATATAAAGGCATAGGTGTTAGAAGGCCCTTGCTTATTTGATGTTTTATGTGTTATTCCATGTTCCTTTAATTGGACAAAGGGAGTTGTACTGATTAAGTAAAAGAAATTATTATAACTTTACGTTGACTCCATCTGACCTAGGAATCTGCTTTGAAGTCCATTTACATAATGTACATGTCCTTCTCTATGAACGACTGCGGTGCTAACATTGAGCTCAAGATTATTAATTCTCCCAAGCTCTACGTTGAGCTTACTTATTTTTTGACAATTATTAGGAGCCATGCTCGAGGCGGGAAGTATGTACTATAACCTAATTTCTAGAGGACTTCCAGGTTATGGGGACTATTATAAACGGGGTTTCTTTAGTGACGCTTCATTTGTTCCCGATAAGGAAAAAAGAACGCCATATTTCTTGTCTTCCATGGACATTTAGAAACTTCATTAGAATACATTTAATCATTGAGTGATATAAACTTGATCAACGATTGCCAACTATCCAAATTTATTATTGAAATAACCTTCCAATACAAAATATCTTCAGTGAGGAAGCTCATGTTTTGTTTTGTTTTTTGTTCTGATAAAGAAAAACGCTAAAAGGTTTCATTTATCTTAGAAACTACTTTTAATCACAAAGTTACATCCATAATCAATAAAGTACAATATGATACTATAACTAGACAATTATTTAAAAATGGCCACGCTGAAGGAGTTAAATTGTAAATCTAGCTTATCCAGATCCTAATTGCCCGAATAAATTTATTTTAGATGTTTCTCAATTAGGTATATAATAAATAGCTAAATTTTATATTTGCTAGTATTAATATATGTATTAGCTAAAATCATCTGTCAAGTCAAAAAAAATTAAATCTCTACATATTTTTGAGATATATTTTATTTTACAGTAAAGGGATAAGAATTAACTTAATTTAGGTATCATTACAAAAAAGAAATCATTTTTAGAGTTCCTATTGCAATAAAGTGTATTATATATATTTTTTATGGTCATTTAAATATAATCTAAATACATAAAATATTCACTGTGATGTATCACGATAAGACTTAATTGATAAAAAATGTACTAACTTTTTAATGTCGAATATCTCATTTTATTGAAATCCCTTTTGTTTTTGAAAAATAGAGAAAAAATAAATACACGTATTTAAAAAAAAAAATATAGAAGACATACAACAATTTTCTAACTCTATTATATATGTATACAAATGTATAGAAGGAAGGTCATATTTCATTTATAAAATAAATATAAATAGTAAAGCCAAAAATTGCCTAAAGTGACACTAGGCTATTTACAATAGTTAAACATATGTGATTTGCCAATATGCTAAGAAAACCTTGAAAATTAATGTTGTTACACAGACAATTTGAGAAAAGAACAGCTTAATTGTCGTGACGTTCCATTAAATTAGCTTGGAACAACTATGACATGAATAAAATGACCACAAACCTTTCTTACAATAATATAGGAAAAATTACTTTGATGTTTATCCTCAATTCTTCTCTGAGTCTAACCAGGACTGATATTTATGGCTCCACAACAAATAATCAGAGTTAATTTTCGTCTTTTATGTATTCGTGATTACTTTATACACATAAGTTCACTCTTTAAGGATTAAAAACTAATCATAACAGCTTTGAAAATAAAAAAAAACACTATTCTGATAATAATAATTATATCCTAATATTATTTATAAGCATAATTTCCACCCCAAGAAACTATTCCAAAAATTGAACTATTGACCTCATCATTAATTATGTCTATTGAACTTATACATTTCTAGACAAGAAAGCTTATACTTTAAGTAATGATAAAATAAATAGTTTAAATTTTGTTAATATTAACAAAAAGAGCCTAAATGGACAAAATTTTTAAGGGCAGAAGTGCAGTTTGGTTTTCTGTAATGATTAACAATATGCTAAAGGAATTTATTCGCTTTGATTTATTATCATTGAGAGATACAAAAAAATATATATATCCTACAATCACCAAACAATTTTATTGAATCATTGTTAGTGTTTGATGATCTAATATATGTACATTTTTAAGTTATATTTTCTGTTTATCTGAGTCATATTAACTAATAAGTACCTGATGCACTAACTTGACTACCTTGGGCATTTTACTCGACTTAAACTACTTTTTTTCTGCTAAAGTACCTAGCCATCTGTAAATTAAGTGGGTTTTTTTTTTGCAAAAATTGTCAAAACTTATTCATTAAAAAAATATTTATGTCATATAGGGATAGATTATAGCCAAAACTTTGAGGTGTATAGTTTATACAGAGCAAAACAAGAAGTTTCTATCCCCATATAAAAGATGTACAGTCAATAAATAGTCTTATAAAGAATATACTATTTTTTGGGTCCTTATTTGTGGTATTAATTTTATTTCAAAATACATCATGTTACTATAGCTTTTTAAAAATTGAAAACTGTAGATAGGTAGTTAAAAAACAAAATAAAAGCTCCAAAGTTACGGCATAATAACAATTGTTATAATCATTCATAAAATAATCTAAAATGAAATAACAATAAAATAATGTTTTCAATATTTACTAATCCATTAGTGCCAATTTTCTATTGTATTCTTATCATATATATAACACGTACTGAGTTTTTGCAAAAAAAAAAAAATGGATTGATCATGCCATTAAAAAAGATTAAAAAATCATCCTTCTCGAGTTGAAGGAATTCTCCGGTGAAATTTTAACTTATATTTAAGCATTATTAAATATCGAAAAATCCCTGAAAAAAATCTATATCCTCTCTTATATTTCGTATAAAAGGGACTCCCCTCGCGTGCCTCTATTAAATGTAACGCCCACTTCAAGAGTTCCCGTTAGTTTTCTATATATGAACCTTTCCTCTGCAGACATTAATGAGAAATTATTTAAAGGTCCTATACACGCACAAATGTCCCTGTTAACCTTAAAACCTTAAAAGGGTCCAAATTTGGAGTTTCTAACCCAGTGAATTTATATATCCAGTCCTTAAGCTCACATAAGACAGAGAGTAACATGGCAGATTTCCTGCATGGTTATAAAAATAAGTCCTAGTTAGACTTGGAGTAGAATTGAGCAGTTGATTGTCGCTTATCCCCTTCATAATATTTTTCAAATTGTTAGGGTTCCCATGTTAAGTTTCGTTTTCTTTTATTTAATATCCACACTATACAAATGATTTTCGTCAGTAGTACACAATCTATCTATAGACTTACTCACAAACAGTGTAAAATACTCTCTTTTGAGAGTGGGAGAAATATAGACATAAGTGAGAAAAAACGTTACTTACGATCCTCTCGGGATGGATTTGAAGTTTTAACTCCACTAAAGAGATAAAATTTTGGATTCTAAATACTTTTTTAAGACGATAAAATGATCAAAACGATATAAAAATTACTATTTGAAATGGTTTACGTCACTTTTTTCAACACTCAAGGAAACACATCCACTCTTCAAAAGAAACAAATACATAGGCCAAATATATATTCATTTTTTTCTACAGAGTACTATATTCCTTGAGACGCCATAGTTATATTACAAAACACTTCTATAGAAACAACAAGAGTTAAAACAGTTTTTAGATTTTGTTCTTATTTAGGTAATTAATTTAAGTCTTGTTTCTTAATAGTTGCATCTAGTTTTTAATGTGCATGTTCACTTCTGTGTATTGCTAAAATTTCAAACAACTAAATGTATAACTATTGTTGTTTAACTATATTTTCCAGAATGTCCACCCAGAATAAAGTGACTACAAAATGAAAAAGCAAGTTATAGCCATTGTATAAAAAATTTCCACTCAACCATAACATAACTTTTCCTCCCAATTTTTTTTACTTATTTTGTAAAATCCAGGCTTTTATTTAGAGTTCAAATGATTTATGAACCTGGAGAAAAATAAATAGGAAAATATATATATGTTTTTTTGATAGGGATGTTTGAAAAGGAATATTTGTGTTTCTAAATTATGTAAATCTTAAGTAGTTGTATGTATATATGTACAAGAATTTTACTCCTTTTATGATTTAATAGTACAAATACAACTTTTCTTTTAATATGTACATTAAACATATCTTGTACGTCAACATCAAAACAATCTTGAACAAAAATCTAGAAAAGGGGAAAATCCAAATTTATTATTTTGCCTCATTCAAACATTCATACAGGCCAATATTTCATATATGTATATACTTGAATCAGTTTTAGTCTTTGTATGAAGACTTTTGGGATGAGTTAACCAAAATTTTAGTTCTTAAACCTTACATTGATCCTAATGGCGTTTTCAATAAAATATTTCCAATTCTTACAATTTTAGAAGGGCAATCTATTTCGACTACGTTGAGTACAATTTGAGGCACCATCAGAGGGATAATGCAAATGATTTTTTCATATAAATTGAGGATAATACAATTGTAATCCACACTCAATTTTGAGAATAAATATATTTGGTTGTTTTGATGTTGACAGATCACATATATGAAAAAAAAAAGTTTTAACAATAATTTTTAATTATAATATCTTATTTTGAAAGTTTCTGCTTACGTAGAGGCATAAATAAATTTTTCCAAATTGGTAGATTTCTCCTATTTATTCATACTAATTTATAATTATCCATATTAACTTGATACCCTGAAATATCAGTTGATGTTTTTCATGATTGATCTATAATTAATCGATTTTTTGTTATAAAATAATGAATTACTATTTTCATGTTATCTGCAACAAAAATAATATCATCGTATGACCACTAATTTAAGCAATACATTAGTATTATTCATTGTCAACTAAAATAAATATTTGAAATATATATGTTACGGGCAATATAGAAAATCGGGCATTTTGTAAAATCCCATTAGAGCGGGTAATATGAAAAATGTCCGGGCAATCTATAAACTTTCCAATAGAGTTGTCAATAATAATTTTAACTGCATTTACATTTTCAGGCAAAACAAATATGTGTAATTTGAATACTAAACTATTCATTGCAAGCAATTTGATCATTTAGGATTTGATTAAGATACAATTTTATTGCAATCAATTTGATACTCTAGTGCAGGGATGCCCAACTTGTAGATCGCAGGCAATATTGTGGGCTGCCATATGTTTAGATGGAGTCTACTAGCCACTATCACTTCAAGTAGTATTTTATATCAAAATTGTTGCAATATCATCAAAACGCATAAAACGCTCATAATACGTACAAACATTTGCCTGTATCTCTTATTTTTTTAGACTCTAACAGGGTTGCCAGTTAAGCTTTTCTAAGCAGTTTGGGCTTCAAAAAATATATTTGTCTTTTTTTATATTTGGTATAAAATTAAAATATATTGTTTTTATTTTATATAGCCATTTTTCAAGAAATTTAACTAAAAAGGTTCTGCGGACCATTATAATATTTCAAAGTGGCAGTGCAGTCAATTATATTAAAAGGCTAGACATCCTTGATCTACTTCATTCTTATTGAAATTTAAATTTTATTCAGACAATAAAACTATAGTATAATAAGAAATTGTCCCAAGAGACTACATTTAATTTGCCAAAATATTCCCGGCTAAAAAGTTTTGCAGTTGCATCAAAATCCGTCGCCGCCCTTATTTTGAATATCAAGGACCCCTTTCTAATATTTTATTGTTCACCTCGGTCCACACGTGGTGTATGTGAACCCCTGTTCCAAAACTCAGCACTTTCTTGAGCATCAAGGATGTATTTTACTACCCCATAATACACTTCACCTCGGGATGTGCAAAAGACCCGCTAGTTTAAGAGGTGTATAATTACCCAATGCCACCGCTTCCTTGAGCGTCAAGGACCCCTTTCAATATCCTATAAAATACCCCCAGCCCATGGTTTGTGCAAGTGAATTTAGGTCATTAAATGACCACCACCACTTCATTGATCATCAAGAACCTTCTTTATTCTCACAACACAAGGGATTCAACTTTTTTTTTTGTATTTTACTTAGTGGGCTCTGTTTAGGTATGTGTAACTTTGGTTGTGTTTTATGACCGCCATGCGGCTCCTCTGCAACTGGAGGGTTCAGTTGTTTTTAATACTAAAATCTAAGCCAAAAATGTGAGCAATTTGAATGAATGTGATAAAATGTAAGTATATCAGGATGACTACAACAATAATTAAAAATCAAATAAAAATGTACATTGGATTTGTTGATCCTATTTTATAATATTCGAGCTACTCATTGGACAATTTTTTTTTTTTTTTCATCAAATGCCAATTTTCAATCTTTAAAAAGAAATGGCACAATGTGATACATTTTGTACATAAAATTTAATTTTCTATCAGTACAGAACTGTACTTTCAATTTCGGGAACATTTTATTAAATAAATTTTACAATATAGTTCCCTCTAGGGCAGGGATCAACACTGAGGAATGACTCCTTGCAAGACTCAAACTGCTTTCATACATTCAGCTATTTCAAGACATCATTTTTTGTCTCTAATCTATTTTATCTATTCTCTGCTACATTAATCACAACAGCCAAGACGAAGTGGGGATCTGTTTTACCACGGTTGATACTTGGAACTTTGACCTTGACCCACTGTACTTTATATGCAGATGTTCCCTTGCATGAACCATGGGTCGAGGTCTGTTATAGACTATTCGACGGGGTCCTTAATGCTCAATGAAGCGATGGTGGTGGCCAATGACCCACCTTTTTGACCAACAGTTTACTTGCACAACCCATGGTCTGGTGAGTCTTATAGGATATTAATACTCAGGGAAGCAGTGTGTGTGTGTTGATCTCCTTTTTGGACCTTGTGTTTTTTTGTTTTTTGTTTTTTGCACAACCCGTGGGTGGGATTGTATAATAGGATATTAAAAGGGGTCTGTGATGCTCAGGGATGAGGTGGCATTGGGTAATGATCCCCCTTTTGGACCAGGGGATCACTTGTACAACCCGTGGGTTGAGGTAAATCATAGGATATTAGAAGGGGTCCTTGATACTTAAAATAGTGGTGGCGATAGATTTTGATCACCCTTCAGGGACCAGCTATCCACTTGCACAACCTTTTGTCCAAGGTATATTTTGCAAAATATAATTGAGTATCTTTTGATACTTTCTTATTATGCAATAGTTTGATTGAGTGAATACAATATAAATTTTTTATTAAAATAAACTAGGGTATCAAATTGCTTGCAATGAAATTGTATCATAATCAAAATGCCTAGGAATGAATTGTTTAACTATCAAATTATCTAAATCATTTCACCAGACTATCTAAAATTAAGTTAAAATGACCATTGACAACTGTATTGAAAATTATATGTATTGCCCGGGAATTTTTGACATTGCCCGCTCCAACGGGAATTCTGTTCATTGCCGGGAATTTTGCATAATGCTTGATTTTCCACATTGCTCGTAACATTTATTTGACAAATTTTAAGTAAAGAGTTTTATGTAAAAATCCAAAGCATTTGTTTATTTTGTAGGAATTAATAATGGTAAGAAATAGTTTTTAAATTATAATGTTAAGTAATTTATCAGTACTTTTTTATAAAATTATTATTTTATTAGGACGATATTTTCAGATTTAGCCGAATAAATAAATTCATATAATGTTACAATAAATCGACTTTTTGACACTTTACTTGCTACTTGTAACGGAATTTTTCTAATAGCAATCTGGCTAAACTGTAGAGATGGCCACAATTTAGTTAGTTCACACATCTCTAGTCATTTTAAATGTGAAAGCCATTATTTGAAGTTTTTTAATAATGTTAGAAAATGTATATAATCTATTTAATAAATACACACATATACATTTATGATAATCCAAACCAAACAGAGATAAGTTTGTATTCCATTATATCTGTGTTATGTTTCAATTATATGTAATGAATATATATTAAGCACTTAGAGCAGACTGATTTCTTTTTTTGGATAACTAATATATATTCACAGCCTACGTTATATTTATATACATACATATTGATATCTCTACTTGATATCAACACCATCTCTCCCATTAGTTCAAATTCTTTTGTTCTTTTTTTTTTCTTTCACATGAAGACTTTATTCGTTTAGAGAAGTTACATATATAAAAACATATAGAAATACACGTTTTAGTTTACAATTAAAGCCCTAAACTAAAGTCATTACAACAGTTAATTAGCACGGTGAGTCAAACGATAATTAAAATACTCTGTAGTAGTTTATCACATTTAATAAAAATCTTCAATAAAATAAGTAAATTGATCAGGTAGAAAACAAATGAATAAAAATTATCAAAATCATAAAACTAAAAAAAACGTAAGATGGAGACAAAAAGACAGCAATTAAGCATTGGATACACTAAACTTTTTAAGCCGTCTGTGAATGTGTATTAGATGGCGAATAAACGTTCATATTGTCTTTCGAACCATATGGGTAGTAGCGTATCAAATCTCCCGTGTACTTCCACGTTAGATTAGAAGAATCTGGAATTTTAATGGCAAAGACTAAGTATCTTGCAGCAGTTGAAATAAAAATAGCTCTAAATTCTTCATTTTGGATAAGAACGCCTTCTGTCAGCTTCTCTGCTATCCCACTTTTACAGCTCGAGAGAGCCACCTCTATGGCACGAGTTTTTATAGGGGCACTCGACATATTTGAAGTGAGCTCGAATAAAATAATAGCAGTCATGAATTTATCACTTATTCCTGCTATGTTAAGCAAAATGAATTTTCTCAGTGTATGTAGTGAAGGACAGTCAGCAAAAGCATGAATAACTATATTAAACAATTGTCCACAGTCCTTGCAAGGAGCATTGAAGAATATACATCCTGACGATATTTCAAGTTGCGAAGTGAATCGCTTTCCATCTTTTACTTTTAAAATCGAACCCATGATTCTCTTCTTCCACGACATGGGCAGGTTCAATATTTTTCAAAACTTGTCGCAAATTTTGTCAGCTTCCTCCTTCTAATTTAATGCAACAGACATTCTTAAATGCCATGGAATGGGCATCATGTGATTGTCTGCAGCTCTCTTTAGCGGATAATAATTTTTCCCACAATTGAACATTGAGTCGTTGCTCAAATCGTGAAAGGAGATAATGCCCCTCGATAAGGCTAACCATCCTAACTGTTTTGGTTCCACGAAGTTTTTAAAATAGAAATTCTTTTTAGAATTCTGTCGCACCACATCAATGGTGGAAGTGGATGAAAATGATGGTGTACCTTTCCTAATAATCCTATGTACTACCACTAAAGATAGAGATAATTCCACCAAGTGATCATTTATAAAATCTATTCCCAGCATAACCCATGAGTACATCGGGTGTGAGGAAACAGTAGCTTACCACTCAGTCTCTGGATAACTTGAAAGGTCAATTAGAACTTTTTGATAGACTTTAGGTAGTATTCTTGAGAGCAGAGATATTTCTCCACCCATACGACATCTAGGTCGTTTGATTGAGGGTAAATAGATCGTACAAAAAACATATTAAGCCAGGAGTCTCCTTCTTCAATTGCTCTCTCAGCAAGCTAGGGGAATAGATATTGCCTTATATAGGATATTAGGAATAATTAAGAAATTATATAGGTCAATCTTCTTTTCAAGATTGAAACTTCTCCATTGGTAAATGGAAGAACACACATACTTTTTTAGGAATGTCCAGTTTGATTAAGAGGCACCTTTTGAATCCCATACCATTCCCAATATCTCCACTATGTCCTTAATTGAACAGCTGGCTATTTGAATAGCCTTACTTGGGTTCTATTTACCAATAGGAAGAACAACCGTCTTTTTATAGTTGATTTTCAAAGCGTACCTCATTTCATACTTCTTGAAATAGTTCAGAATTACTTCAGTTCGTCTAGTTAATTGAGTCTCAGAGTTAGCTTCTAATATCAATGAGACGTCGTCGGCATACATATCAATTATATGTCTTGAGGTCCCAAAATAAACCCCAAACCCCTTGAATTTCTTTCAAATGGAATCTCCAAGATCTATTAGTGCAGCGACGATTAATAGGGGGACTGAAGGACAACCTTGACGGCAGCTCTTTCTTAAGGTAATTGGGTCGCTTTCTCCCTCCCTATCGAAATAGTTGATGTTCCATTGAATAGAAGCGCTACAATAGGATTAAATTATTCTTTTGGAAGAAGTCCTTTAACTGCATTGAAAATATAATTGTGTAGGACAGAATCAACTGCTTTGCTAAAGTCTACAGCTATAATTGCACCAAAACTTCCTTTTTTACTTATAATTTCCACAGCAGACTGTATATTTCTTGAAATGTCTGAAATTTTCCTGCCTATTAGGAAGCATTTTTGTTCTTTGCCAAGTTTGGAGTTCAAAATGGGTTCTATTCTACTGGCAAGAACACCTGAAAGAATGCGATAGCTCTCATTAAGCACCGTGATTGGTGTCCAATTGTTGATATCGGTAGCCACCCCCTTTTTTGGGATCATAACTATCCGGCCTCTTGTTATGGATTGTGGAAGCTTTCTCCGAATTTCTATACACTTCCCCAGTTCAACTAAATAGGGAACAACCTCATCTACACATTGGGTAAAAATCTTCCCACCAATGGCATCTGGACCAGAAACTTTTCCATCCTTAAAATGCTTTGTTATGTAACTTGATATAACATTTTTTGTGAAGATTGAATGTTTTCCTAACTTAGAACGAGGAAAATTCGCTCTTTCACCCCAAACAAGCTTTTGGAAGCGCCTATGAAATAGTTTCAAAATTTCCTGTGTGTCAGTGATAGTTTGGGCCTCGTCAATGATTTTCTTGATTAAGATAGTTGATCGGCCTTTTGGGAACAATTTTTTTAATCTTTTAGAAGCGTTTGTTTCTGAAACAATTTTTTCCTTAAACTCCATCTCAACAATCTCCGAAGTACGATATAAATTGCCAGTATCTGCTATAATTGAGCGTAAAAAGAGAGATCCGTTATTCAAAACATCTTCAAGATCCTTTTCAAATTATCCAGCTCTCTTCCTTTTTCTTCTAATAAATCGTATTGTTGTGAATTTAACAGTAGAGGTCAACACATTAGCTATTTTTGCTGGATTAAAAGTAAAGTTAAAACGATGAGTCAAATTTGACTTTAGTTCAATGATAAAAATGTTATCTATCATTACCCACCTTGGGGTCTTAAAACGTTTCCTTGAATGATATTGTTGAATATCCATTTCAATCATTTTATGATGAGATCCATGATGAGGGCGGTAGAGTGCATTGGTTGTTTTTGACCGGATACAAGAAGAAGCAAGAGCTAAATCGATCCGTGAGGACTTCTTCCCACTTCTCCAAGACACACTATACCATGGGTTAGAAAATCTAATGATATAACATAAGTCAAGTTCCAGGATAAGTTTGGTCAATATTTGAAGATTAGGTTACCGAAAATTTGATTTATATAGATCTACCTTAAGATCGCCAATTAACAGGAGAGGATAAAAAGTCATTCTTGCAGACGTTAATGATTGTCTGAAAGAAGGCAAAGCATTTGATATTCGATCCATATGCTTTGACTAAATAGAAAAACCCCCACTTACTGTTGAAATAAATATTTTATTCCATCCCCCCCCACCCCCACTAGAGAATTCATCTACGCACTTGGGATTATTGATGGCCTTGGAGACCAAAGTAAGTATTCCCCGATGTTCCCCATCTCCTGTGAAAAAATGGTGATAGTTTTTAGGAATACAAAACTGGCACTTGAGTGATTAAGACTTGGAAGTAGGGAACCTCACATCTTGGAGGCAGATAATATCCGGTTTTCCCTTGAGTAGACTTTTCATAAGAGAATGTCGATCTCTTTCCCCCCTATTTTTGGTGACAGTATTTTACCGATTCCCATATTAATACTTTGATTCCTAGAAATAGGGAGCTTGAAGAAATCATCGATTTTGGTTATCTTTTTAAAATACGTTATTATTTTTTATGAAAATAAGGAAAAATTAATTTTGTAGATCTTTTTGAAACCAAACCCTATTTAGTTGCGGTTTTTTTTTTTTTTTTTTTTGGGTTGCATGCAATGGTTAATGAGTCCTTATTATTTTCCTCTGAATTTTTTCTTCTGTCTTCCTTTTGAACACACGAATGTGCTATAATTTCTTCAATTATATTCGCTGAGGAGGAGTCAATGGAAGCAATATTCTCTAACATTATCTCAGAGGGAACAATGTTATTTTCATTAAGTAAAGGACCCTTTTCTTCATAAGTTTATCCTTTTTAGGGTCCTCCTTGGTTTCTCCACTATTATCCTCCTCGCATATTATTTTTGGTACCTCAGAGGGAACCATTTTATTTTCCTCAATTAAAGGACGGTTTTCTACACAAATAGATCCTTTTTTAGGGCCTTCCTCGATTTCTCCACTTATATCTTCCTCGCATGTCATTTCATGGACCTAATCAGAGTTTTCAATATACGTTTGTACTACTTCTTCGAGACATGATGAGTCTTCTCTTGATTCTAATACAACTGTTGCCTCAGAAATAATCTTCTCTTGAGGAATTTCTTCATCTGGAATAGGTAATGAACTTAACAATAGCTTGTTTTAGCACATTAGTATACTCTTGAACATTTAACTTGGCGTTGTTACAGCCATGTTTTGTATGCCCAAGACCAAAACAGTTTTGACACTGCAATTTAGCTCCTTTAAATTTCAACTTAACAAGGCATCCTTGCAATGGAACTATATGTGGTATGATAGCAGGGTCAGTAATAATTTCTACAACGTAATCATTGTCTCTCCATACGTCTTTATAATCTTTGAATTTGCGCTCAGCTTCTTCATTGGCTGGATTCTTCTTTGGGTAATGCTCTATTACTTTTCCAAGTTTTTAAACCATTCCACTCCTTTAGCTTCATCAACCCTTTCAAAGGCGTTAAAGATTGTGATGATAGCCCTTCTTTTTGTACTAACATTAATTTTGTCAATTCCTTTTAATTTGATATTTACATTTACAAAGGTTCCCTCCATGTTTTTAACTCTATAAGAGTGCACTTTCTTAAGGTCTTCAAGCCTTCCTCTTATACCAATTGGAAATGTTGTAAAAAATCCGGCTTGATTTAACACAAATTTCAGATTCGCTGGCAAAATCGTAATCTTTGAATCCAAAGAGCATCGCCATAACATAAACATCAATGTATTTTAATCCTTCTAAACGAAAGGGTTTATCTGCATCATCTTCAAATAGAACAACAAATACCTCCCATTTATATCTTCCTTCCCAGTCAATAGTCTTCTTTTCATTATCCTTCAAATTATTTCCTTCTCTCACAGCTCTTCAATAAAGTATGACAGGCGTCCCCTTCCCCTTCAGGTGGTATATCAGGCGGGCGCCCTGACATTCTTAGCGTGATTCTTTATAGTATAGATCAATTAAAAGAACTTTTTCTCTCACCTTTTTGAAGACGTATGAAATGACGCAATGGATCCTATGGATCCTAATTACCTTTTTATTTAATAATAAGATAATAGGACAAGATCCGAAACAGATGAAATGAGTCCTTATGAACACACTGTCACAAAAGAAATTCAAAATAAAAGCACTTAAACCACATTAAAAAATTTCTTTCTTTGAGCACTGAAGATTGATGACCGCACGCGGCAAATACATAAACTTCTTTTCAAATTCTTTTGAAATATCTACAACTTTGTAATTCTTCGCATTTAGGAAAGTCGATCAACTTACAGATATGGTGACATTTTTATACATTTCCTAAATGACTGTACAACGTCTTGGATTTCTATATTCATTTTCGACCAATAAACTGTTTGTCTGGCTTTTCTCTTTTTTGTTTTATATTCCTTGATGTTAATAATGAAGCTTTTCCATAATCCCTTTCCGTTTACTTTTTGGAATTACAGATCGATTTCTATATAACACGAGGCCTCCTTCAGTTAATTTTTTTGTAAGTTTTTACTCCATCCCCTATTATATTTTCTCAAGGGCATTTATTCTTGATCTCTTAATGACTCTTCTCGAATATTTTTCACTAATGGATCAATTATTTGCTCTTCTTCTTCCGATTGACTCATTCTAATTATTGCAATCCTTATGACTTCATCTCTATTATGACCAACTTCTTCTTTAATATTATTTCTGGAGATGACACAGGAGCCTTTGATAGTGCGTCCGGGATCTCATGATTATTTCTTTTCCTCATATCTGTCCTAAACTGATATATAGATCATTTATGTTTTTGCTAGCTCAATCTTGCATTTTCTACTAAATCTATTGTGTAACAGTTTAAAATCGGAATAAGGGGTTTATGATCTGTTATAGAAGTAAATATAGATAATTTCTATATAGTTGATGGCTATACAAAATATTTAATAGCGTTCCATTTTCTTGGATGCATTTCAATTCTTTTTGGATAGAATATAATCATAATATTTTAATTTATTTTCTGCAAATACAAATTACGATAAATTTAATGTTAATTTGTTGTTTCTACATCTCTTTAGGATTCTACAGACTTTCTCGATATGGTCGATGTATATTTCAGAAACTTCCCAATTATCTCATTACAGAACAGAATTGAAAATTTGGAGAGGGGAAAAAATTGTATTCGTGGGTAAATCCAGAATAGCTTAAGCGTGTCCCGTTTTTAATTCTCTGTACTAAGGAATTCCGCTGCATAAAGATGAGAAAATTATGTTAAATAAATAGTTTTTGTATAAAAATGTCTTTATTTTAGTGGAAGTAAACTATTTTATAAGGATTATAGATGTTTAAAGTTATAGATTCAAACTTCCATCCCTTTTGAGTGCATCTAAATAGTCAGAGAAATTTCCATATTGTTCAATGTGAAACCAAAATAAATTTTAATAACAGTTCTAAGGGGAAAAAA
This sequence comes from Lepeophtheirus salmonis, assembly GCF_016086655.4. Classification (NCBI taxonomy): domain Eukaryota; kingdom Metazoa; phylum Arthropoda; class Copepoda; order Siphonostomatoida; family Caligidae; genus Lepeophtheirus; species Lepeophtheirus salmonis. Next base: position 24,958,768 of record NC_052144.2, read on the forward strand.
CGTCCACTTCCTGAAAAAATATTGAGTTCGACAGAAAAAAATGTTATGTATTTCTCCGCTTCTTCTTCTCAATAATAAAACAAAGGGAAAACTTTGGAAAGATTTTTTTTTTTTTTCGTTTTAGTAAGCTTACCACACTTTCAAAAAATTTCATTGTGGCCAACAGTTGTTGAAATTATATGTTAAGTATGAAAAGTAATATGACTTTAGAGTTAGATATATAATGAAATAAACATTAGTTTTCAATCCGGAAACGTATTGGTTGTCAATGTAGTTTGGCAAAAATTGTTTTAAAGGCCTCATATTTTGTTGATACAGTTTTTTATCGCCTCTAACAAAAACAATATGGGTAATTATAAATGAACCATTGAATTAGAAAGCCACATGCAGCCCAAATAACAATTTTCGAATCACTCAATACAAAAATATTTATTATTTTTTGAGCTTGAATATTTTATCTGTAGTGTGGGGAGTAGTTTGAGGGATTCTTTTTTATATTGGTTCAAGTACAGAAAGATAAAAAAAAACAAGGCTTATGCAGAGAATATCTGTTTATTTTTCTAGCAGAAGGGAACTGGAGACCAAAAAATATTTTTTATATAGTTTTTTTTTCTTTTTCAATTAAAGAGTTTCTATTAGAGCTACACCGCCCAAAAAAAGAATATAATTTCTACAAGTAAGCAACACTCATACAAAATTATTCATAAAACTACTTTTGACATCAAAGTTTAAATATTTTCTACAACAAATAAGGCAAAATCCCCTCTCCCATTGATTTTTAAGATTTATGTCTGTCATCCTTGTGTTAAAGCATTTAACTTTGCCTATTTATTAACTCAAAAACTTAGAATGAGTTCATCAGAGCTTTCTTTATATTTAGCACGTTATAATTATACAATATATAAATAAATATTTTTTTATGTCAAAGTTTCAATTAGACAAAAAAGCTCATCTTTAATAAAAATATATTTTGTTGATCTACATCCACATTGTCAACTAAAAAAAAGAACCTTATTTTGAATACTCAAACAACGGTTAGGAATCAATAAATTATTAATAATTTGTTGACTGGTCAAGTCAATCCCCTTGCATCCCTGGGGTTGCCAACAACTGTAAAAATATATGGCTTCCTGAGTATACGCAAAAATATAATCAAATAAATGTTTATATAATTATGTATTAAGAACATTGATATGTAATATATACAAAATGTTATTACTATTTTACAACATTCTTATGCTAGGGGCTTCAAAATTATTTTGTGTTTTCTTTTATGTCGAGTAATACAAAAATTAAAATAAAGTTTTTTGATTTTTCTACTGCATATTCAAGATTAATGCTCATTTTGAAGCATAATGAAAAAATGTAAGCAAAAGTAATATCCAACAAAACTATTTAAAAAAAATTCCTGGTGTTTAAAAAATCAATATTAATTTATTTCATTCTGAACTTGAGAAAATAGATTAAATGTAAATAAAATAAAGTATTAGCTCATCTTTTATATGGAAATGTATACTTTCCAAATTTTAAGAGTTAATGATGGAAATATGGTTTTGATTCAAAGCAAACAAGTACACTTGATGAAAGAAATCTTTGGTTTGTTAACACAAAACAACCTAAAATAGACTTCTCATTTTTTTTAATGTGAGTTAATGTCAATTTATATCAACAAATTTTAATGATTACTTCTTTATATAGAAAAAATTCATTGTCACATTAAAAAATAAGAAATCGGTCGTGCTGATGTTATTAAGTATTAAAATATTTGGACTCTTTATAGTTGATTGTACGGTCAAACAAAAGCTTTTAAAAAGATTACCCTGAAGACTATTAGTACTTTCAATGGTGAACTGTTTTTTAGGTTTTATTTATTTGCTATTATTTTGGTTCTTGTAGTATGCTTCTACGTTTCTTTCAAATTCTGTATGATGTTCGATTATGTTTAATTTGTTTTTGCTTTGTAATATGTGTATAATGATTAGGTAAGTTGTTTTTTTAGGAAAGGGATAATTATAAACTAAATGTTTTTTGTTTTTTTAATTATCCTTTTTCCTTCATTTATTTCTTATGTTATTTGCGCATATAAAATGAACAACCCCAATAAAAAAATGATTGTTTAAACTTCCAAACGGATATAGGAGCTAAACAAAGTATCACAAATGAAATGTGCTAAACGTTAAAAATATTATTTCATACTTCGACTCATCTCAAGAAATTGTAATACAAAGAAAATATTTTATGAAAAAAAAAGAAACATTTCTCCTGTCCTTTGATTTCGTTCAAGATTTTTTGCTTTTAGCTCTCCACACCTTCAAAAAGATTCTACTTGAAAATTTATATGAGATTTAGTTTTCAAAATAAACTGTGCACTCCAAAAATCAACTTTGTAACACAAGTTGTGGTAAAAAGGAAACTACCAATAGAGAAAATTTAATAAAATGCCTTGTCAGAATTATTTTTAGATTAAAATCGACCTATATTTAGTTTTTATTCATATTGTAAGCTTGTGTAGAATCCATGATTTCCCATCTATCTTCATATATGATTAAAACTAAATGACATGTTATCTTTCATCCTACTCATCATCCAAAGCAGGTCTGAAAATATATGTATAAGTACTATTATGTTTACATTATATGTACATAAATAGATAAATATTAAATTCTGACATATTGAAAATATGTCAAAATTTCTTATTGAAAGTTATACTTTATATATGACATATGAAATCAATATTTAAGAACATGAAATGTTCGAAGGATTTTAAAAGGAAGATGAAAAAAAAAATCCACAAAAGATAGTTACTCATTCCCCCAATATTCTCCCTAAATTATTATATATGGGCTTTAAAATCTGACAAGGGCTTTATTTAATAAGAATTTTGGATTTTTATTGATTTTAAGGACATCAGTCATTTTTTCTCTTTTCTTGAGTCTATGGATTTGTAAAAAAAAAAGAAAAAAGAATCATGCTTTTACCATTGGATAGCAAAGTCGTAACAATGGGTTCGTTATATTGGTGTTTCCCTGTATCATTTATATTCCTTTTTTTAATATGCCTCCTTTTGATTGTTGTTGTCATTTTTTCTTATAATGTACACGCGCGAGTTACGCTCCTATATATATATTACTGGGTCGTTGTGTGTCTTTGAAGGTGGCATGTGGTCGCCTTTAATAAAATTGGAATTACAGTCCACTAATTAATTTGTGCTGTGAATTAGGCCCGTCCTTGCCTCTAAAAGGAAAGAAAACGCTCGGGAGAGGTTTTATTCAACTATATATGTATGTATATGACTTTGAAGTTCAAAGGAATTGGAAAAGATAAAAATAAATGGACTCTTTTTTGTGACTTGACATCAGAAAATATAAAATGTTACATATAATTCCGTTGCGAAAAGAAAACTAACTGTTAACTTTGACAATTTGAAGAACGTTTGGTAGTAGAGCAGTTTAGCTGCGATGACGCTCAATTAGATTACTTATAAACTTATATACTTTAATGAGAGAGTGAGGAAGGGAAAACACACAAATACCACTTTGTATCAATCAAGGACATAGACATAGTCGTCGATTCTACTTTGAGTCAATCAGTACCCTCGATTTCTCTCTGCCATTCATGAGTACAAACATATTATCCATAGATGTTACCTTCTTAAAAATGAAAGAAAAATGATAAAAGCTTTGGAACATATAACAATACTGTGGTAATTGCAACTTCAAAAAGTTTTTGCTCTCGTTTTAGGTTATATTTTCTACAACCTATAGATCCGTATAATTTGATGGTGGATAACAAATACTTTTTTTTTTTTTTGTGGTAAAATGTAGTTGATAATTAAATGGTGTGGCTATTACAAATCAATTTTAAAAATTTTCTATCACATCTATAAATGTAAGAATGTTCTTATGAACAAAAAAATGTATTTATTATGCATTTTGTATTTGACATCTGTTGATTTTTTATAGGTTATATTAAAACGCTTTGGGATAAATTATTGTTGAACCCACAAAGAATAATATGAACGTTAATGATACCTTAATATTATTTATATATTTTTTCGTTTTATACGTCGGCTGCAACCTAGTTGTAACCTCATTTTTAAATATATCATATTCATAACAAATTATTTTTGAATTCGTCTTTATGTTGGAAGCATTGTTATATACCACATGTTCCGAATATTTTTACATCTTTCCTAGTATTCTGATGACCTAAGAAATCAATTCTTAGAAGTTTAAGTTTTTAGGCATACTCAGATGATAGTTGTATAACTTTGTTCGTGAAAACATAAAAAAAAAACCCTGTCCATATTTTTAATTGCATCTTCAGTTAGAAAAAAACATCAATCGTACTTGATACTCACACAATCTACAAGTGAATAATTGAAATACATATAATGATGAATTTATTGTCGATTTTATTCTAATAAAGATTTCAATTTTCGGGGAAAGAACATAGTTTGTACAAAATACTTTGTAAATTGATAAATATGCTATTAAAATTTTGTTAATTGTTCCTTTAATGGGTCAGATGGGATTTCACTGATTAAGTATAAATGAACACTGTAGTATGACTTGTTATTGATTAATATTTGTGTAATTGAACTGACGGGTTTGTCTTAATAAGTCATCAAAATATTAATAACTTTGGCTGTTTACATAATAACTAGAGGAAATAACATAGGATATAATGATTTATTTACTTTTTTGTCAAATGAAACCTATATTTACCTTGGTAAACCATTAAATCATGCATATTTTGTTGCGTAAAAAAATAATTACAAAGTTTTTAGTCCTCCCCTTTGTACTTTTGATAGTCACCCTTCTGACCAAACAATTTTCTAATACCTACTACAATTGTTTGACCTATAAGCTTACATATCACAAGAATATTCAAAGTTTTTAGGGTTTAAAAAACAAGAGTAAAAAAACAAAACACAAAATGCAAATAAGAATGGTGTTTTCTTACAAATGTGCATGGGTTATCAACATACCTATATTTTTTTAATCTTTTAATGCATGGTTTAAAATCGCCTTTTAAGGTCTACAACATTCCTCATGACGTCATTTAATATTTATATTCTGCCTTTAGGTGAGTATACACCACAAAAGGAAAAATATATTCTTACTTTTTCCTCACTTTAGATTTAAATCCTAATGTATAATATATCTAAGTATCCAATTTATGCAAGAGTTACTTTAATACTTTTGGAATTATATCAAAGTTTCAAATAATATTTTTTATGTGTTCTTATTATTTATGTATCCAAACGATAAATATAAAAGAACCCATAGAATATGTCTTACTATGTATGTAATATGCCTCTTTCGGTAATAATTTATAAATATATATCATCCCTGATCTACAAAATTCAATATTGTTTTACCCAATAATATTTAAAATTACGAGTTTACATGAATAAAATATAATACTTAAAAAGTATTCAATTTGTTCGCAGAGCCTTATAATGCCTTTTGTAACAACTACTGATGTCAACTTTTATGTTAGGATGTCTTAACATCCCACATATTAATATTAATAAATTTGAATAATGATATTGATTATAGTATATTTGACAAAAGAGAAGAGTTATCCCAAAATTCACCAGCATAGCCTTTCAAAACACTTTTAAAGCTTGGACAGTTCTTGCCCAGAATCAAAGACTTTTGTGATGGATAAGTGAATGTATTTAAAAAAGTTAACTTTTCCTTGCAGTGGGAGATGCCTATAAAGACTCATTTAACAAGAAATGTACATCAAATCGTGATTCGGAAATTGCAGCTGATGTCCCCGCGTTGAATTCTTTGGTAAACAAAATTGTTTTTTAATTTATGAATCAGTTTTAGGAATAAATACACTCGTATTTCCTTTTAGAATTAAAATAAACATGCTCACTACTGCAAGACTAAGAAAATATTCATACAGCAAAACTCTTACTCCTTTTATCTCTTATCGAAGTCGTCGGGATATTGAAAGGACTTCCCAAACAAAGTATTAATGCAATAAAAATAAATTGTCGACACCGCCCAAGAAGTGGTTCAAATATAGAGTTGGCAAATACATTAAAGAAGACAGCAGATCTAATTGTTTCTTCTATGACACAACAACTGAAAATACCGACCCTTTTCTGTGGGATTGTAATTTCTTAGCTTACACTTATAATTCAAAAACTCTTAGTAGAAAATTTTAAATGCCTACCACATAAACGAAACTTTTTATCTATTTCGAACTACGAAAAAATCGATGCAATTATAGCCAAGGCACAATATGTTATCTATATATTACGAACTGTCAAAGAAAATAATATTGCTGGAATTATACCCATTGTTAAATTGTACTAAAATGCTTTAACCAAATTATCTTGATTTTTAGTCCTTCACCATTGTTATTTTAAACGTTTTATAATAATCTTGATTTATCTAACTAGGTTTTTTTTAACTCATGATTTTAATTGTTTTCGAAACCTATTGTGATTTTGATTTGTTTATGAAACCTATTGTGATTTTGAATTGTTAAATGTTAAATGAAATTGCAATCCTTATGGCTAAGAAAAAAAAAAGAATCTTAACAGACAATATCCCCTTCAAATACCACCTCAGAAGGCGGGTTCACCATTCTCTCTCTCAGGCAAAAAAGGATGAGCGAGTGAAGTGCTGTATGGCTCTGACTAAGTTCTTCCAGGACAACAGGAAGTAGTTTTTGGAGTCCCGCCTGTTTGTACAGGACGAGTCCTAGTTCTTCTGGGACAGGAGCAAGTGGAGGGGTATCTAGATGAATCCCAAGTACAAACCAACCTCGACTGTTCGTCCAAAACAGACAACGAGAAAGACAATTATCCTGATGAGCTTTACCTTTAAAATAAACAAAAGTTTATATATCACACAAAAATATAATACAAGTTTGTCAAAAATAATAAATGTTAGAGTTTGTTTATCAAACCACAATCCGTCTTCAATATGTATCCGAAGTTTTACAATGAATAAAAAACCGGAATAATCGGAGGAGGTATATTTTTTTTGATGACCTTTTAAAATATCTCCATTAATAATAATATCCTTTTTTGCAGATTAAAGGCTAAGAAAACTTGTTTCTTCAAGTTTTAAAATCAAAATGCTCCTTCAAAAGTCCGCCGGAGTGTCTAGCATTTAAAAGGAAAAAGATCGGTCGTTCAGTTTTAGGTCTAAAAAAGAGCTACATTGTCGTTTATCTCAGTAAAAAAAACGAAATCTTAAATTTTAAAGTACCAGAAAGTATTTAATACTATAGGCATTTTTTGTGATGAATATGGTAAGATTTTTTAGAAAGTCAAGCTCTTCCTTACAGGGTAATTCATTGCCTTTCTCTCCAAGTATTTCAAAAAGGGTTTTGATTAGATTTGCTAAGATCTGACGTACTCAGTAAATATAATCGAAGACGTAATGGTAATTCAAGTCTTGAAACTAGTACATAACTCCTCAAAGGTAATTTGTATCGTTCGAAGGCCATTTTTTTATGAGCTTTTTTGAATTTGTTGTTTTGCCAGCAAAATTGACTCCACCCGTCCGGATCTTCATATCACTGAGAGATCCTATGGTAGAAAATTCACACATAAGAGACTTTTCAAAATAGTACAAAATGTCAAAGAACCTCCCCCTATTAGTCTTTGCATCCTTTCTGAGTAAGTAGACAACATTTTTAGAATCCTTCTAAGACCTCTTCAGGGTAATTTCTTCATCACAGGGAGTTACTCGTATCAGATGAATCAATTAGAATTTTAAACGTGTTCCAACCCTGAATTTTTTTCAAGGGTGTAAGATTGAATGTTGAAGTAGAAAAAAAAAAAAATACACTACAAGCCCGCTTAACCATTCTGAAGATTTCTTCTTAATTTTTTAAACACAATCATTCCTAAACCAAAATAAATCATTTGAGATTTTCTATCGTGCCCATACTTCTTCAATAAGTCCTAAATTTTTCAGGAGCACATCTATATTCCTCACAATAATACAATATCAAATATAGTTGATTCGTTTGCATACTGAACTATTGTTTCTTATTTGACTAGATGAGCTCCAGACATCCTGGCGATATTATCAACGATCCTATTTTAAATAATGTTCCAATTATGAATTTTTGAGAGAGTTTATACTGTAAAAAAAGCTTTAGAAAAATCAACAATCATTAGAGAAACATTGTTGCAGGATTCTAAACAGGTTTGCAACGTAAAATGAATGTTGTCCATTAATTTGTTTTTCATAAACCCCATATTGGACTGGATTTTATATCTGCTTCAAAACTTTATACAACTTTTTGATTAAAACGCATGAAATTATTTTTTATAGGCAGTTTTCCATAGTCAAAGGGCGTAAATTTAAAAAAAAAATCCTGGATATTTGGTTAGGAATGAGAATAATGCGTCCTACTGAGGTGAAATGCGGAAAGTTTAAATAAAAAAATAACAATGGGCATTAAAAAATTTATCATTTATTTTATAAAATTCAAAAGTAAAACCAGATTACCGTGTGAACTATTAAATTTTATATTCGTATTTATTGCATCCTGGATTTCTTTTTCCGTATGATGCTACTTTAAAGAAGCAATATCATTCACAGAAACCGGAACCGATTTTTCAGATGCGCATCTCCATTCCTCACAATAATACTGTCCATCATTTCTGCACCTTGCACACATAGCGTTGATAATATAATCCAATGATTTGTTAATTTGGGTAAAATATTTGTTAATTTCTTGGCAGACGTATTTTCGATTATCATCTATTTCACCGTAATAATTTTTAGTTTTGTTCTTTCTTTTATCCTCTTCAAGACATCGGAGCTGTGAATTAGATAAGTCAACAATAGCTTCCATTCTGAATTGGGATCAATTTGAAAAGTATATTTGTCCAACAGTTTAGTTTTACATATATCTTTATTTATCGGGCTTGATTCACTCTTCATGATTCCCTCGAGTCCAGAAATCTCACGTTGGATTTTTCTGCCTTTCAGAGCTCCTTTCTTCTCAACCCTTTATGAACCAATGGTCCAAATTTGGCACATTTGGAAAACTACTTATATAGCAAATAATATGAATACATCTGTTAGAAACTTATAATACCAGTAAAGTACACGTTTGGAACAACTCAGAAACTGTTTATTGCGCAAAAATAAGCGTGGTATTTCAGTTACATCTAAAAATTAATAGGTGTGCATGTATTTTGATTGCTCCTCATCCTCTCAAACAATTTTGTGCTATGAATCCCATGAGTCATGGGTTAATGTAGTCATTATTTTAAGTATTATTTACTAATAAATACATTTTATGACATTTTGCGTTTGTATGCCCCATGTGACATATTTGACCTTATTATCATACCTATTTGAGTGCCTGTTGTACCAAATTTGGGACATATCAATTAAATACACGTTTATATTAAAATATTTTATTTTTATGCTAAATATGGGTTAATTATACAGAATATACTTCATATATGCAAGAAAAAATTAAAAATTTAATTCTAACATAATTTGGGTCATAGAGGGTTTATAGGTTTTTGATTTTTAAGTTCATGCCTTTTACTAGTGTCAATATATTCGTGTGTGGATCAGTAGAGTTATATGTACTCTGGATAATATGAATAATTTCCTCAATGGTTGTCAGGGTCATTTAACAATGTTAAATGACTTTCCATTGGCATTTATTTTTTGTTTCTCTTAGTTTTGGGAATATTTCGAAGCAAATACGTGTAAGATCAGATTAATGTAGTTCAACGACATTGTAAAAAAAATTCTTTGGAGAATCCTTATCAAGAACAAATCAATACACAAAGATATTTTTATAGAATGTTTGTCTTTTGTATAGAAGGTATGAATAAATCCGCTCATAGATCTTCGAAAAATAGAAGAATCCAAACGAAGGCATTTATAGCCTTTATTGCTCTAGTAACACGGGAAGATTCATTTACAAAATTTGTTTAAAATATCTACACACATTGAGCTTAAAGTTGAAATCTCCAACCAGGATTATAGGTCTGCTTGAAATGATTGGTATCAATCAATCTTCGAAGAAGACTGAATCATCGTTCTTAGGGACGTTTACACCAATGATGTCAAAAAGAGCACTTGAATATTTGTCTTGTCATTTTATGAGATTTCCTTCTAGACATCGGAATAAAGCTTTTGGATTCAAGTTCGACTTGATAAGTTAGGATACTTTTAATACAAATTATATAAATTAAATGATTATAAACATACATTTCATTCAGGAAATGCTTTTCAACCCAACATATACTTAGTACATTTATGTTAGCTAAAGATAGTTACTTTAATAGTTTTTGAAATAATCTTTTTTGTTTTTGTTTTTTCAGAATATTTTTGGTTGAGTTCTTCAGGAGTTTCGTTTGTATTAATGTATGGAACTTTATTATTATATTCATCGACTCGTCTAGATGGTTTTGGAGAGAAGCAATGTGAATTTGAATCAGAATTGATTTTCAAACTATTTCTAACTTTTACGTTGAGAACAGACTCATATTCGAAGATCTGTACTCTTTTTCCAGTGCAATTAGGACGATCGTGACCAAATGTAAAATATCTTTGACATTGTTGACGCACCCTAGAAAATCTAAAATTAACTTAACATAATTTGAGGTATATGACACCGGTCACAATTTACTCAAACACATAATTTGAAGTTATCTAACTCTTTTATCTTTTAAATCATCCGAATTTGGTTCAGGAAAGGAATTCTCCATGTCGACAAACATGGAAATCAATTCATTTATTGTATTCTCATTTACTCTTTTAAAGGTATTAAATGCCGATATTTTTAACTTTTTTTTGCTTTCTACTTTGAAATTGTTGATCTTTTTTATCCTCGTATAAGGATAAAAGGGTTATTAAAGATTCTCAGGTGTTAAAAGCTTAAAGTAGAAAGAGAGAAATTGAAGAAAAAAAATGAATGAATCCTCTTTCTGAGGAAGGAAAAAAGTCCTAATTTCACTACTTAAATGATAAAAATCACTAATTAATAACTTGGGTCAGCACTTAGCACTTCTTAAAGACACTCAAGTAAGCACTTACAGTTTCACCAAGGAATAGCGACAGTTTTCGCTATTATATAACAAACTCTATGTGTACATTTATGTTTTTTATACAGAGTGGAAGATTACCACAACTTAACTCAAGCAATACATAAAAAAACATTATACTATTGCACATACTCTATGCCACTTAGTCCAAAACTTTATATACGCAATAAACTTTTACTTCCTTCTCTAGGAGTGGTCGAGTATCCACCATATACACATTAAGTATAAGTGAATAATTTTTCACAAGCTATACGACATCCCTTCACTGTCAATTCTAATTATTTAATAGAAGAGTACTGGAATTACTTTTACTGTGTACGTGTATTAAAATCGGTTTGTGGGGTTATGAAATGAGCCGCCAGATAAAATTGAAAACGTTTAAAAGTGCTACCCTTTACATAACCATAAATCAAAAAAATTAACTACTTTTATACGTTAACCGATGTTGATGAATTTTTAATATGTTACTGGTATGATTATCGTAAAGAAATGTTTGGTTTTTGGTTCAAACATTTTAATTCCTGAAGTAGCATGTGTATAAAATCACACCACAACGCTAATATTAAAATTATAGATTGTAACTCAAAAAATATACGAACTTTTTTGATAGAAGTAGTTTTGGTTATTAGTATTTGAGTATAGTATTATTAAACAAGCAATAGTCAAATTTAAACTACTCACCAAAATTTACAGTAGACAGGGGTTAAAACTAAATTATCTCCATATTAATGGACGTGCATATGAAACACAATCCATTGAACATATTTGCCTTATAAGTTGGAACCAGATAAGACAAGTTCAATCCTGATTTTTTTTGTTTTTTTACTTACTTCCAGTATTCTAAATATCATCATAAAAAAGTACGAAAAAACTGCGTGACTCTAATTTAAAAATACTATTTCTAATTTGAAATATTGTAAAGGAATCATTTGACTAAAAAAAACAATTTGCTGTTTTAATATCTTATTTCGCTTAAATTTTAAAGTTGAGTAATCACTTTTGTGTTCATTGTTAGCTTATCCTAAAGAGAATATAAAATATTTTTTTATTACTCTTATTATTACATTTAATGTTCTATCTGGTAATTCTTATATTTGATAACTATAACTAAGGATGTAAAAATCCTCGTAAAATTGAATTTATTTATAAAGTATATATAAGAAACATGCAGGATATTCATGCTTTTGTAGAATGATTTCTCCCATTTTTGAAAGTTCAAACGTACAAGAGAAGAAGGGGCACGATCATTTTTAAAGTGGTCTCTTTCAGCAGATATATCATCAATCAAATATGCCAAACTGGTTTTTTTTCATTCATGCTCACTAGGATTTTACACATTTTTAGCTATAAAATACATTTTAGAGAGTACAATATTATTATTTTACCTCTTCCGAACAGTTTTGAAAGATCCAAATATATATTTTAATTATAGAGAAGCAAATTGTGGATGAAATTATTCAGTTGTTTACAAAAATACAAATTTGTAGCAAACACTTCAAAAGTCTCAATCATACATTTTGACTGATTGAAAAAACTTCAATAATATTATTAATTGACAGAATAAATTTTTGACTACCAATTAGTGGAGTGAACATATAAAGAAATTCAAGCCATGGATAAAAATGCATTAATATTTTAATAAAATTAAATAAACTTACTATAAAATAAAATAAAAAGTATTTTACGTCGTATACTTACTTTATAAAATATTTGAACATCTTGAATGATTATATTGACAAAGACGAAATCCTAATGAATTTTACAACACTTTTTGAAAGCATAGACAGTTTTTTTTTTCAATTAATTCAAAAAGTTAAATGGTGATTTATTATTTAAATACAAACTGGAGTGAAATATTTAAGGGTATTATGACTTTTTCAAACCAAATTATTTCTCTTGGTTTTTTTTTCAATATAGTAAGTATCTAATGAAAAGTTTAAAAAGACATATGTAACACATAAAAAAACAAATAACATTTTCTATTTATGGTTATTTAAGTCAATTGTCAGGGGATACCGCAGTTTTTGTGCACAAGAAAAATCTGTGTTGTACGGAACTTTTAAAAACAAAACCCGTAAAATAGTAGAAATTGTTTTTCTAAAGTCCACTTTCTACTATTTTCCCTTTGATTGTTTTTATAATTTTACATTTTATTAATCATAAATTATTTAAAATAATGCTTGATATACACGATACTTGTAAAATAATTATAAACTTTAATATTATTAAGGCATTAACTTGATTTTTAATCTAAAAACTTTTTTTTAAATATTTTCAATACTACCTTTTAATAATCGGAACTTAACAAATATTTATTCATTAACCTTTTTAACTGCATGTTTGTATAATAAATAAGTTAACCAAAACTTTTCAGTTTAGACATCAAATCATCGCCTCTGCAATGCAAAATTATACAATTCTATTATGCAACTACAAAAAAACTTTTTTACCTCAGCATATTTTTTTTATAATTTCATATCATTATATTATGCTAAGTAAAAAGTTTTTTGCACTTTTCCTAGATATCTTAGTGAACTATATCTCACAATGAGTAAATTGAATTTAAAAAAGCTTAAAGTATGCTGCTCTAAGGTTAAGCGTACACTTAAAATTAGTTCATTACAGTTTTGTGTTTTGTGAAGCCGTTGTTTGTGACAACGTTCCAAAATTGAAGTAAAAAAGTTGAAAGTTCGATATATTCTTTAGAATAACTACAACCAAAATAAAAAGTCGGAGCAGGCGGCCCAAAAAAAAAAGAAGTGCTTTTTATGGACACAATACAATATTGAATGCAAAAGCAAAGTAACGGTTACAACGGTACGTTCTAGTAATATGGAGGTAGAAAATGTCAATAAAATAATGGAAATCGCCAAGCTGGAACGGGATATGAGTACTCACTCCATTGCCAAAGAAATGAAAATTAGCCAGAAAAGCGTTTCGAACCATCTAAATCGGATAATCCTAACTATGTTAATTTTCAAAATAAATCAATAAAGCGTTTCGATCTTTTTGCTTAACATATTATTAAAAAAAACGCGTTGCGACGAGAATGTACCATATTATAAGTATTATACGGAATCCGTAGTGTTTGAAAGTGCGTTATACGGGGACTTACAGTATCTATATATCTAGATATAATTTTCGTTCTGACGTATTGAGTGTGCATTGTAATTAGAGCCTTTATTAAATTAGTTTTTTGTTTTTTGCAAACAATTTGAGATAAGATTTAACATATTGTCATTAATTATCTTTTACTTATATAATTTATAGATAAGAGTACATAAAAACTGGGACAAACATTAGTTTTTCTTACTTGAATGCGTGTTTTTTTGGTATTGCAAAAATATATAAGTATATATATAATGCAGATATCAATAAATAAATAATTTATATAAGAATATTATTGCAATAAACATTTCTTTTTGTACATCAGTAGTTATTAATTCAGTGGGGCAATAATTAATCTACATATTTATGCCGCTTAAACATGAGGAACCAACTGCATTAGCTTAAATATTATGTTTTTTATTTTATAAATTATTTTTATTTTATAATCAAGAGCATCTTACCCGAGACCAAGACTTTGATGGATCGATACCTAGGGAAAAAATAGTTTATTTTACTACGGGAAAATATTTTGGTTTTTATTAGTACATAAAAAACCTAAAATTGAACCTGTCCATGGACGTTAAAGTTCTCCATTATTAAAAGACGTCTTAAATAAATTGTAGAACAACTTACAAAATATATCATTTTTACTAATATTAAAGCATATATTACTTAACATGTGGATAGACACTAAATACACAACCTCGATAATAGAGCCTTCCAAATAAATAATTCTTGCAATAAATAACAATTGTAAAGGAGAATAATTAATTTTTGTGATGAATAATAAATACGGAGACTTATCCTATTGTATATTGAAAATTATCATTTGTGATTTAAGTAACTCATCATGGAGCTGTGGAAAGGTGAAATTTTTTGTCCGAAAACTTCATTTATTTTGGTGTGCTCCAAAAGCAATATTAAAACATTATTCAATTTTTTTCGAAGAAAGAGCTAATTTTTGATATAAGATATCCTTCTTCTCCTCTCAAATCTAACTTTAAATTCAATATTTCATTTATTAGTGTGTATGGAGGAAGGACCTATTAATAAATCAAATAGAAGGATACCAAGTTTTTTTAAAAGGAGTATTTTTTACCTATATTGCCAGTTCCTTCGTAGTGCGTAATAATTTGCCTGTATTTGAGAAGAGTATCTCTTAATAAACCTTTTTTTATCTATAGTTTACTATGTCTCACCTACCCAATAAAATAAAATAATTCATTGAATCAAAACAATAATGGTTATAATAGTTAGGTTGTGTGACCTCAAAGTGAATAGTTTATTCAGATGTTAAATTAATGTGCCATTAAATCAGTTCAGTAGAATTTGAAGTACATTTAAGTGTAAAAGCTTATAATTAATATTAATTTATATCTAATTAAAGTATTTTTTATTGTAGACAATATATTGATGATGACGTCATTGGCTCATATATAATGACTTGATTTGATATTCGAAAATATTCCTAATATTTGCGACTTGACCGGACAGAACGTCAAAGTTTTGGACCCATATATCCCTGAAAATTTTTAATCCAATTGCTTTGGTCTTGGTACAGAGACCAAAATTTTTAAGGATTTGAGACAATGGCCGTTCTTTTTAAAACCACATAACTAGTACAAATTATATTCAATTTAAATGCTTGTAAAACTAATTAATGAAGTTTCTATGATTTTCAATTTAAATATTAAATTATATTTTCAAAAAAAATAAAACAAAAAACAAGTATGAAATGGTTTAAGTATTTATGGTCCTTTTAAAGTGGGTCTATTCATTATTTCTACATTTATATGCTTTTTTGTTTTTAAATATGACAGATATCCTAAAGAATAAAAATTTAAATAAATAGGAAATAGGTTATGATTTTTTGAATAATTTCAGATAAATTTAAAATCTGACTTTATATGTATATATGAAAGTATATAGACAGTACCACATATTTATATAGTTTCATTCACAATATATTTAATTCAATATAATTTTTGACGACAAAGAAATATCCTTACATCAGAAAATTACTCGCTTAAACTTTATTGTCTTGAAAAAGTAATAATGTCCTTAATATTATAAAAATAAATTCACAAAGAATATGTATATTGTGAGTCTAATATGTTTGTTTTTTACTTCTAAGATATAATCAAAGTAAAAGTTACTGGCACTAGAATAAATTTAATATATTTATGAAAATTGTTTAAAATTTCTAATTTCTTTACTACCTATGTACTTTAGTTGTGCCATGATTTTCCTTCGATTACGGTTTGTAAGAAGGTGTGCGTCTATCGATCAACTTTGAGATATTTTTTATATTTTTTTTAAGTCTTTAAAAATATTTGTATAATACATAAAGTAAAATAATATTCTCAAACTACGTTACAAAATATATAATATTGAGGTACTCACTACATGTATATATACAGGGTGCACAAGCTATATACATATGTTGAGACTGTTGGTGCTCTCTCTCGGACAAATGCAGGGACTTAGGTTACTAATTTTTTTGTTAGATAGCTCGTTCAAACTTGCACCAGTTGGAAAAAAATAAAATCAATTTACGAATTCCATATCCCAAATATTTGCAAAAGGCACGGAGCCCTACTTAAATCTACACCGGGAGTGACAACATGTGTCTACCTGGACGTGCTAGAGACAAAGGCGAAGCCTGGGATCATCATGGTGGATAATGGGAGCCCTAACATGTGGGAGAAGGACTCGTGTTCCTGCCACATCTTTAAAAAAAAATATCAAATGACTCCATGAAAATTTTGATGACTTCTTCATTTTGGCCTCGAAACTCGCCGAATCTGAAATTGATCGATGTTTTTTGCGGGGTGTGCGAACAAACGACAAACTAACCAAATTTCCAGCAACACCTAAGACTAATTTATTAGTCGGATCGAGAAGGAATTCCAGTATTTGTAAGGGGATCAATTTGCAATAACTGGTTGGAGAGAAAATTGTCTTTCAAAAAATAAAAACTTTTCAAAACACAGATAGCTTATATATATATATAATAAACTTTACCAAAATGACAGAAATTGGAAATTTGTTACCACCGGTATTTTTTATTTTTGTATTTTATTCGCCTAAACGAAAAAATAACGATCAAACAAAAACATGATCCCTCATGGACACGTTCTGATTTGAAAATCTGTAAAATGTCGAAAAAAAGGAAATTTGATGTTTTAAATTTAAAATTATCGATTTGAATGGTTCAAGATGTAAATCTTGTGAATTTTTAGCTCGTCTGTTTTTTTTTTTTTTTTTTTTTTTTGAATTGGTAATCTTAAGAATGACTTTTCTTTTCCTTCGCAGTTGCCATTATTATTTAATACCTGAGTAGTAAACTTCCTTTCTCCCATAGATTCAATTATATTCAAAACCAGATTGAATATTCTTATGTACACATAAAAGACGGAGTGTAACCCTCAGGATTTGTTGCAGAGTTATAATTGTAAATCCTTGTTGGACTCAGAGTAGAATTGGGGACCAAATTGGAGTAAATCTAGCAAATTGACTTTTTTTTATTTATTTCTCTCTCTCTTTCCTTGACGTACCTAATTGTAGCTGACCTTCTCCAAAACATTCTTAACATTTTCCGGGTTGCCATGTAGATTTTTCGCTTCTTTTTAAAGGTCCATAATACAATGGAAGTTCATCACTATTCATGGAATGGGATGGAAGCTAGAGGCAAGAGAAGGAAAGGAAAGAAGAAAAAGGAAAAATCCCGCTCATCCAAGTTGAATAGCCCGAGTCTGACTACATAGTAATGGTTTGCGAAGGATTTAAGGCTCGTTTAGTGGATGAGGAGGACTCACATAATGAATGAAAATTGTGACAAGCAGTATTTTCAGATGACTTAGTGAAATTAATGTTCCTACAAGACCTCTCGTTTAAAATGTTCAGGTGAAAAATTGAAAAAAATAATTTGTGAACCACTAGATAAAATCAACCCTTTATATATGTAATATAAATTCATAAATATAGCTAAGTTAGCATCAAATTACAAAATAATGATTGATCCAAATACTAATCGAATTTCATCATACCGAAAAATTGATAAAGAAAAATAATAATACGTTAATTGGCAATTAATAATAAGTGAGATTGAGTAATTTACCATTTTACTGGGATATATACTACCCAAATTGTTTATAGTCAAGTTGAAATAGGTCTTCTTTCTCGAATATCATAAAAAACAATAGCCAAAGAATTGATATAACAGTTGTGCATATACTATGAAGTTGATGTCTGATGGGAAAAGAAAATCATTTTTGACAACTTTTTCCCAAGATATTCTATACAAACTGATTTTAACTCCGATAAACAATTTTTTGAAAAAACAATATTTTTCTAATAATGTAGTTTATATTTGATTGTTTTGATGTAAATTAAATTATTCAAATAATAGTAAATATTATTTATGAAATTGTAGTATGAGCCCGATTGCACCAACTCAACTTAAAGTAAATTTGAGCTGAAATATAAGACCACTTATATAAAGTGGTATTATTCTATTCTAGTTTAAATTTAAGTCGAATGGGTGAAACTAAACCTCAGTACCTAGAAGTTAGTTGAAATTGTCCAAGTACTGTTAATTTATATATATAATATGTATATTTAGCACTTTAACTTGCACGTATACTAGCACCAAATTAATTAATTAAAATACTTTCTGCACACATACTCTGGACTGAAATATATTTATCATATCTACAAGGTTAAAACACATTATGACTTCTGTATTTTAGAATGCTGATGTTATAACATTGCCAGGTGAATGATACGTTTTTCAACACTTGCAGTTAACTCGACTGACTATCGATTGGAATGCGGAGTGTAGTAATTCAACAATGTTTCATCCCAAGTCGTATTAAATATTGTATTCATTACCGTTGAATTTTGCTAAAAATTGCTTTGAATCATAAATATATTGTTACTTTTGATCGATCGTAAATGTAAGCTTGATTGGCTTTCACTTTGCACACTTCTTTTGCTTGTCCATATCAGAATACACAATATGTCCTAGACGTTCCTTTCAAATAAATGTATATAGTCTCAGCTATGTTGATTAACTTCACTTTAGGATCATCAAAAAATTTGTTGTGGTATTTTAACTCCCTCTTTCGGATATTCAATACCTGCATTGCCTTTGACTCTCATTTTGCCTTGTCTAAATTTATGAAACAATTTTTCAGCAGTTGATTTTGTGAGTAAGGAGTTTAAATCATGTTATTGAAGCCAAACCTAATCTTCAACAGTATTTTCTTCATCAAAAATCAATACTTCATTAACACACGAAATTATTTTTTATTCATTGTTTGTAATAATAAAAAAAGTTGCTTTCCCCACTCTACTATATCCCACAAACTAATTGTTCGACAGGTAATATCATGTGTATAATTTAATTCTTGTAGCGCCACTCATCTGTCAGTGTTCCAGTCGAACTAATGTTTAACGTACATAGTAATTTAACTCATAGAAAAGAATAAATATCTAATCATTTTTTTATCTTTTAAATTTATAATTCAAACTTATTTCCTTTCTAAGCTCTTAACCCACTCTTACAATTTTATCTATCTACAAGTACATTCACAACATTTGACGGTTACAATAAAACCCAATTTGTGGAAAAACTAATAAATAATAGGTATAATCTCAATATAAATGTATATTTATCAATAAAGACATGAATTTTATCTTTAATTTAAAGGGAATTGAATTTATTTACGTTCATCAAGATACATTTTTGTACCATTTTGTTTTTTATGTTGACACGACGAATATATTCAAACATCACTCATATTTGACTCAAACCCCAAGATCCTTTCTAATTATGTGCCGTCTACAAATATTATCCTGATAAAACGGTTTATTGGCAAATGTATTTCATGTACAAAATATGTGGATTTGGGTTTTTGTAAACTAGGTAATAAAGGTGAATATTTATATATATTTCTACTAAATCCATGATAATCTAATTGTCTCATATCTTTCTGTAGTATGTATATATACATATTGTATTGTATGTATACAGAACATTACAATAAAGTTGTGAATATATATATAATTCAATATAAAACTTGTGTTTCGTCTACAGATCTTCTTCTTTTTTTTTTTTCTTTTTTTTTTTTGAAGAGCCGTAAAGGGATATGAAAGCTCTTTGTGTATGTATGGCGTTTCGTTTGTAAAGTCATTGATTGAAAATGATATCTCCACTTCCTTTTATTTCTTTAATAAAAAAAAGATTATACGAACGGATCAGATTGACCACTTCCTATGGTCAGAATCTTATGAAAGTAGCTAGAAGAAAGGGACTTATTTTTGTTTTATTAATCTCTCTTTTGAAGGTAGTTAAAAGAACTACATATATAAGTATATGTTATTCTGCTTCACTGCATTTACAAGAATAATACTTATATATGAATGCTTGCAATTGTCTTTTAACAAATTTTTTTGTGTTTTCTTTGGGGGAGTTCACGAGATAAATTAGAGGATAAAGAAAGTTGGGAGATGTGTGTAGAATGCAAACAAAAAAATGTTAGGAAACATTTTATATAGGAGTATAATTATTAGTGTTGTATTGGAGTTAAAATTTTCGATCTAGAGTTTTTGAATTATGTGTCAAGTCGAGTTTGTGATGGGATAATTGTTAAATTCGGCTTTTATCGAGTTTTTAACACTTTCTACTTTTGGATTATGATATTTCCTTAATAATGCGTCAACGCAAACAAGAAAAGAGTGTCTTGAGTAATTTACTATCCATTTGATTGATTTTAAAAGAAAATTTCAAGTTCGAACAATACTAAAATCAAACACTAATTTATTATATACTAATTAAAAATGGATTTGTTGGAGAGTTATAAGTGTAACTCCTTGTGTGACTCACAGTAGAATTGAGGATCGACTTCAGATCAATTCCCACCTCTATCAATATGTAATGTAAATGTAAATACAGAGTGGGACTTGTGTTGATTTAATTCATTTCATAGTTGCTAACTGCTAATTTAATTGAACGTCACGACAACTAAGCTGCTCATCTTCCAAATATTCTTCAAACTATCAGAGCTAATATATTAGTTAAACATAATTTATTCTGTATAAAATATTTCCTAGTAACAAAAAAGATAAAAAAGTTCGAATTGATTTTTCATAGCTAATGCAAATAATTTACTGAACCAATCATTCTTAAATTACAATTTTATGAAAAAGTGTTAGCCCGATAAAATATATATATATTTAATAATTAACGTCAAAATTTTGCTAATATTATTTAATAGAAGTATAAATATAACTGAGTTTTTGTCATTTTTTTAATTTTTTTAAATGGGTCAGCCTTGTGTTGAGGATCCAAATATATGCAAACATTGTGTTTTTTTGTTGTCATTTATTCATTCGTTAAAGTTGGTAAAAAGAACAAAAAAGATTTAAGATTCGATATATAATTATAGTTTATTGTACATATTAACATTTAATGTAATATTAGCAAATCAATAATTATTTTTTCTTTTGTTTTCCATATCGCGTGAGTTATTGGAACAATTATCATTTCGTATTATGGTAATTATTATTTTACTCTATTTAAGTGAGATACTTTTTTTAGGTAGCAGAAGAGGAAATCCCATTATTACTATCCCTTATCCATTGGTCTTTTTTGGACTTTTTAGGTGATTTGAGCCTAAAATTTAAGTTATTAGCTTATATATATATATATATAAAATGAACTATAATTAGGTATTTAAATATAAACTTAAGAATCACATAAATACAAATCCTTAGACACTGTAAGATTCAAAATTAATATCAATACAGTTGTCGGAGAGAATATATGAGATATCTTTCTATGACATGATCCTTACAAATCTTGTATTAATTTCATATCATGAAATATATAATACAGGGATATATGATTTTGTGATCATAAGATATTATATCAATATTTTTGATCAGCTCCCTACAACCTAGCTAAAAGTAATCTGTTAACTACCTAGTGAGAAACATTTCTTCAATATAATACTGAACATAGTAATAATTAGCGAAATGTATAATTATTTATGCTTATTGGGAGTATTTTGTGGATGTTATAAATAGAAACCTAAAATCTAACTGATAATTCATACAATATGAAGAATATTTTGGATGAGAGCGGTCATGACGTTTTATTAGATCAGTTACAAACGTCTGTGATGGAAATAAACAAGAACATAAAACACAATTATTCAAAAATCCATCCTCAATTCTACTTTTTAATTCAATTTTTAAGTCCTACAAAGACTTAAAATTACAACTTTACAACAAATCCTCAGAGTTTTATGAGCATATGCAAATGTTCAATCCGGGTTCGTTTATATCAATGATTCCTTGTATGTAGTAGAAAAAAGAAGTTCCCTTCCTCAGGAACTAAATAACAATGACAACAGCATAGGAAAAAAAAATTCCCTCTTCAGTTTGCCAACTCAGTTGAGCTAAAATATACACCTCATTTTCATTACTAAGAATATCAACATTAAACATATGCCTCATAATGGTAACATAATATAAATTTATGGCTCTACCAAAATAATTAGACAAATTCCGCTGATATATGTTTATCTTACAAATACTATTACAACTCAAATGCCCATAAAATTCAGTTATCAGTATCCTCTCTACATAATTACGAAAGTTGATAAGAGATACTACTGATAAATGAGCTTTATAGGCATTATCTTTTTTTATACAATGATGATTATTAAGTTTCAGTTAACATATATATTTTCAATTTTGAAAACAGAATTTTATGGCTATTTTAGTAGGAAAATCATTCTTCCTACCTATTTTAAAGTTTCCAGTAGCCCTAAAACTATTTTTAATATGGCAACAGTCTTGAAATTGATTCCAAATTTTTTGCAAAATCTACAAATCCGTTCCCGATATAAAAAAACAGGCAATACCATCTTCATTTTTTCGAAAGAGGGTTAACTTTCATATTTACCATTCAAATGTAATATAAAATTTTCACAATAACTCACTAAATGGGAATTTTTTAATATGTAAATAATTGTTTACTTTTTTTTTTCTATTCTCTATCTTTCTTTAATCCATCGATAACGTTGAAAACATTACATTTGTTATAAACACTGAAATTATTTTAAATTAGATATTACAAATAATTTATTTTTTATATTATAGAAGTATATTTCAAAATATATGTAACAATGTACGTCGGTGACTCCTTAGGATAGATATTATAATTTAGTATTAGATCTACTAATTTTTTTAAATTTTGTATCCTATTATAAAATATTCGTGCTATTCTGTGTTTTATACAAAAATGTTTTTAATGTATAATTGAAAATAACCCATTATAAATACATTCATTTTTTTATTCAATTAATTAGCTATTTTCTCTTTTTTTTTGGTTTTTGGGCTTATTTTCACTGGAAAAATTAACCATTTGGAGAAAGGTATGGTAAAAACACAAAAAAAAATCTTTCGTAATATTACAAGGAAAAGATTAGACCTCATCAAATGTTACTTATTTCTTCAGAATTATGGAAAAAGATATTATTCCCATTCTCCAAGGCAGAAATTAACTTAATATAAAAATTACTTTTATCTTGGACCTTGGCTATGCCTGTGCCAAAAGTAATGAATAACCTTGTTGTAAACGGTTTTCAATACACAAGAAAATTCAAGATATAATATCCTTGTTTCCAAATTAGCTTCCCAGAGATAAATGTTATAACATTTAAAGTGGTACAAAATGAAAGCTACTATATATTTTATTTTTTAAATATAATAATATATTTATAACTACTTTTGAAAATGTTATCAATTTTTAAAGCACAAACATATATATCCTTTATGCATTGAATTGATGGCATACCTGTATTTCAAAAATGTTATTCTTAATCCACATGTATCACATATTATCGTCATAAGTGTAACTATTAGTAAGTGTATTTGATAGCATAGCAAAAAACATTGATATCAAAAAGAATGAAACGAAGAGATAAAGGTGTTCCTTGGCTTTATAGGTAGATATAGGCAATTTCTAAAATCCAACTAATTTATGTATAGTTAGTTTAGACCACTAGTTCCCATAGTTGTTTCATGAAGATCAATATAGAGTTGTCAGAATTCTAGGTTAGCAAAATACAGATTTGGGGTCTTCATATTTTAACAGGGTTTGAAATTATACATAACTTAAATTTTGGTAATAATACCTATATTAATATTCTGATTAGTAATGTGTACATATTGATAACGCTAAATAAAAGTATTTAATTTGTGATGTGCTATGTGGTGACCATTCTTGGAAAAACTAATTGATGAAGGCTAAATATGTAAACTTTAGACATACTATCATGGATTATTCACCCATAAGATGAAATCGAAGAAACAAATGTCCTGATAAAAGAAGAACTGTTCAAAATATGTTGTGAAAAATAACTTAGAGTTCAGCTCAGAGAGGGATATCAGCAGTTTGACTTCAAAATTAAATCCATCTAATTTATTCTGCTTTATGGACAATTGCAGCAAAGATATTGATAACTTTTTTATCTTCATAAATCGTGGAAGGGTTTTTACCGCATATACTTATGTTCTTACGAAAAATAAGTAATCATTACAATTCATAAAATGTGTTTGTCAATATTTGACTACAAATATGTCTGGTTTAATCCCAAATTATTAAAAAAACATCCAACTTACTGATCCCATTTATGATGAAATCTTTATATATTTCTATTTTATCATTGATTTTATTTTAATGTAAAATGTAATTGGACTTTTTTTTTTAATATTAAAATTCTTTTTCTTTTCATTTTTTTTTTTTTTTTCAATTTTACAATATAAAAAAAAACACTATGATAGACATAATCACTGTGTAATTTGCAAAAAAACATTTAAAGTTAACAATTTAAAAAAAATTTAATAGAAAGCATACTAAAAACAAAAAATCAACAAGTTGTCTATGGTATAAAAAATTGGGAATCTCTGGTTTATACCTTCGAAAATGAGAATAATATCAATTTGCATATGTTTAATAAAAGAAGTCTGAAGAATATATATTATTTTACATGTAAGAAAATAAACATCTTTTGACCTACTCCCATTAACAATTATAAAAGTAACATTTTTTATCAATATTTTCAATTCATTATCAAATTTTACATTTCTGAATTTTACTTACTGAAAGAGGAAAAATAAGAAGCTCTCATTGTTCCTGAGGTAGTTATTAACATTGTAAGAAAAAAAGAAAGAAGGTAAACAAAAGTTTATCATTCATTATTCAACAAATATATATTTACTGGCAATCTAAAGGTCATTTTCATTTATTTTATCATAATTTAAATAAAATATTCACAGATTAATGTAAAAAAATTGATTAGTAAGGATGTCAAAAGGTATTTATATCATATTTGAAGGCAATAAAAACGTTATTTGATGTTGCCTTTTCTTCTGATTTCAGGTATGCCACAATTTCCTAAAATTAATCAAAAGCAATATAGTAATCTGAAATTTTCGACAGAAATTACTATTTCATTTTCTTCCCTACTTTATTTCTATAGTATGATTTTTTGACTTACAATATGTCATAAATGGTTCATCTCAGATTCATGAAATTATGTCAAACTATAGTAGTTGAAATAGTTAAGCATGTTAACAAATTTTAAAAAATATAATACATTAAAAAATGACACTTTTATACCTAACAATATTCCTATTACTTGAGTATTACTTATAAATTTCTTCTCTCCCGTAGAGAATGAAATAAATTCCACCCCAACAACATTTTTAACATTGCTATATATAGGTATTGATATTCATAGAAATACAAATTAAAATCGGTTATTATAAGGAGTTATTGAAAATAAGTAACAACATATATCATTTTTATGTGACGTCATTATTTATTGACCAGCTATAGTTGAGGAACACGCTAATTACTCCATTATTAATAAGTTAATTTGTATTATCAACAATACATTACAACAATAGTTTCGATTATATTTATAATAGAAAATCAAATAATTTACATGAGACCGTAGGTCACAAATAATCTGACTATTAATAAATCATTACACACCTGCTTTACTCTTTATTTTTTATATTTCTGATGACACACCCTTTTGATTAAAATTCTATAGACGCTTTTGTATCGACATCTATTAAAAGTCTGGATAAAATACTCAAACTGGACCATATGTAAAAAAGCGAAGAACCAATAATTGCGAATTGTCTGAGACTAATTCAATAATATAAGGGATCAATGAATCTCCTATCTATTAACTATTGAAAGCTCCATGGGGAATTTTTTGAAATTTTTCGGATTTCAGAGTACATTTAAAAACAAGAGGGCGTTTTTTAAGCCATTATTAAGTAGATACTGGATATCTATTTTAAAAAAAACCTGATTAATTATTAATAAATCTTATTTTTTAGGTAATAAAAGCGATAATAGGCTAATGATAGGATAGTAAGAGCAAATTCCTTCATGTATGATTGTCCCCTGTTCATGTGTGCCGGATTATATTATCTCAGTAATGAAGGCTGAAAGGCTTGAGAATGAGGAATGTTTCGATATAAAGAGAGCTCTTCTCCGAAATTACTATTCATTTCTGGAAATGTTAATAATTCAGGAGGAATGTAAACGAAAGGGAAAAAGTTACACAGCCCTCCTATACAAATCCATCTGCTCAACAATATCATAAATAAAAGATAAATTATTTCAAATCAATGTTATATTTTTTATCAGAGTGGGAACATTTTTCTATGTTGGTTATTAATTTTTCATTAACGCGGTGCATGATTACTAAGAATCCGTAAAAAGCAAACTAACCTTCGCAAAAATAGTATAAGGGATAGGACTTAGAATAATTAGAAATGGGACTCCATAAAAACCTCTCACACCTTGAAACATTATACAGCATTCGCAGTCAATTTTTTGATATATAGAAAATAGGAATCAAGAAGATAAAAAAAATACAATAATGAAAAAATGATAAGTAGGGAAGCTAACGCTATAATTTATTTATTAATTATTTTTCTAATCAATACTGAAACAATTTTATTATTATTTGTTATATTTTAACTATTTTTCTTCAATAAAATCTTATGGAAAACATTTATGGATTATCTTTAATTAATTAACTTTTGTGAAAATCCAATTTTTGTAATATTCTTGAGCAATGATTCGAGATGTGAGCAGTAATTATCAGAGACTTTGATGCCAAGGGGCATCTGCATCATGAAGGATCCTTGCATGTAAGGAAATGAGATCCACCGAGAGAGGCACAAGGCTGTGTGGAAGTTGAAGAGAAAATGAAAAGGGGTATTCCGACTTGCAGGGATATCCAAATGGGAAAATATGAATTCCAAGAAAACGGAACGATAAGTGGAAACTGATGTAAATTTATGAATGCTCTGTAGGAATAATCCATTCAAATCATCACAAATTAAATGTCTTGAACCACAGTTCTAACCTTTTTTCAACTTCCACATTAATCCCAATTTGATGCAATACATTTCCAGTTAGTTTATATGACCGCAGGGCCAATTATCTTTATTCATTATTAATCTACTATCAAAATTATATCAACAGAGGATAATTAAATTCATACGATAAGAAATCATTGGGCATTGTATCATAAGACACTTTAATTTACAATCTTTGTAGATAAATTTGGCTTGTAAAGTATCGATATATCATAAAAATATTGTTCAATACTTATATATCGTATCATGATACAATACAGGTACTGTTACAGCCCTAGTAATTAGGACACGAACAAATTATAAAATATTACTTCTATCAATAATTCCTATTTTTGACTTTTCCACAATGCATTGATTAGCACTTACTTAAGAAAAATTAACGCCAATGGGTTTTTATATGGGTCACTTATTAGATCAAAATATAAAATTTTCCATATGCTGAAAATTATTTTATAATTGCATCAGTTCAAGTCGTATTTACACTTGAAAACAGAGAAAATATAGCAGTTAATACTTTTTTATTCAAGTGTAAAACTATATGAACATTGTCATTTAGTCTTCATTTTTTTTTTTTTTTCGTGTTAATGTAGTCTTTGACAATCTTAAAAATCAAAACTCTATAACACATAGTATTTGAAATTTACAACTTTTTATCTCAGTTGTTCATTTCGAGTGGAATTATTTGAAAAATCTGTAAGTTACACAAAACTACTCAATATTTAAAATATATGTTCAAAACGACTTTTTTTTATTATTAAGAATTATAAATTGCATAAACTTGACTCTCAAGTCTTTCTTCCAATAAATATTTATAAAAAAGTCAAAATTGTATTCTGACATTGTCAAATCACTGTGACACCGTAATTTGACTTTTCAGTAGTGAAGAATCTCTTGGCAAAATCTGAAGAAAACTTTTTCTTTTGAAATTTTTAATACAACCAGTTCATATAATTTGGGACTTCCAAAATTGACTTTAAGGAGGATGAAAAATATCATCTTGTCTCAAAAGGGCTTTCTAGGGCAACATTTTGAACTATTTTTAATTAGGGCATAAAATCTCAAGGTATTCCAGTTTAAAATATGATAAAAAATGAAATCACATAGCTTAAATGCAAGTCTTTTCGTATGTCTTGCATATCGAGTGATTCATTAAAATCTGAGCACTTATAATTTTAAACTCCAATAAGATATATGTCATTTATTAATTATTAATATAAGTTGAAGATTATTAATAACATAGAATGATGTGTGTCTGAGGATGTAGTCCTACGTCATGGTGTCTCAGCGTCGGCTGATAGGGGTTTTAAAGGCCTCGGTATTTGGATGATGGGTATGTTTAGTTAATAATCCAAAGTTGTAACGACTGATTTTTATCTTCTTTACACAATTATAATATATAATATCATTAACTAATAATTCATCTATACATTAAATAAACAACGTCATGGTTAATCCCATATTAATAATGATTCCCTTCTCCAGTACCTAGTGCTAGAGAGATTAATGTTCTAACCTGTTTAGTAAACTATTATTACCCCAATTCGGGCCTTCCGCTTGACATGCACCAAAAATATGTAGTCGTGGGGGTTGATATCAGGGCTATAGGGAGCCAAAAATGCCATTAAGAGTTCAAAAGAACTCAAAATACACATTCAAAAGAGTTTTACTACGAAGATGATCGGTTTCTTTTATTCCTGGTGTCAAAATTTACTACCCTAACAAGGCTCTTTTCACCCACTTCTTGATCTCTCTCTGCGCAGTCTAAAGTGAAATGCCGAGATCTTTTGCATGTGCCCTCATGGACTTAGAAAGATTACCCTGGGCTGTTTTCTTAAACTCCTCATGATCCAGTTATGCCTTTTTGACAGAGTTTTTCTTCCTCTCCAACGTTACAGACTTGCTGACATTGTAGACGGTGGTCCTGGAGACACCCAACTTCTTGGAGTACACGAATGGAATTCGTTGATCACGTTCAAGTGTCATTTTCTCGACTTATACGTAAGCTAGAGAGCTCCAACTGGTTTTGTTTTGTAACCAATTGTTTGTGCTTTAAAATATGAAATAATTGTACTCAATCAACTTCATTAATTATTGAATGAGTAATTGTTCTAATTACGATAGACCATCCAGTATTACAAACTGCAAATAAGAATAATTATTACTTTGACCTTAAAAAACTTTGGTTTTCACTAGGTGCTTTATAATCTTGGTTGAACCTGCAAGCAGTACAAGAACACAATAACCCAACAGCAAGACCTGCATAACTTAAATAAATGTTGTGGCCCATTTCATATACAATCATGTCCCGTTTTTGTTCGTTTTTTTTTTTTTTTAGAAAACGATCCGTGATATTATTTCGTGTTCCTTGCTCATTTTGTGATCAAATGTATTTTCGCAGTTAATTAATACAAAAATATTATTGACAATGAATACTTTAGACGGATTTTTGCGATTAATTTTAAATATATATTTATTTAAAATGAATTTAAAATTTTATCCTTTATTGTAAGTTGAAAAAGTATATTTTTGTATTCAAATACGAGGTGTACTCAAAAAGTAAAGTGACATTATATTTTTAGAGTGGAAAATAAATATTTATTCATCAATATTTATGTTGTTCCTTTCAAATCCCCCTCAGATAATACAATTGTGCCAACGCTTTTTACAATCTGCAGCACACTTCTTCATATACACTTTTCAGTATAGCCTTGAACTCTTCTAGCGATGCTCTTTTTATCTCCTCAATCGTTGCAGATCTCAATCTTAAAGAAAAAGTAATATAATGGCTGAGGTATGATTGTGGTTTGTTTTGTCCAAAAAACGTCTGTCAACAGATTGTGAGCGATGCTAATACAACTATTCTGTATGTCAAAATAAAGCAGGTTTGGAAAAACTTTGCTGACACTCGTATGATGCCCAAAACGGTCGAACAAATTTTATGGCATAAGCCAATTGATATGACAATATCCTCAGAAACTTCTCTGATAGTGATTTGACGGTTTTCAAAAACAAATTCCTTCATTGCTTCAACGTTTTCATCTGTTGTTGACGTACCAGAGCGAGCATTGTAATTGGCATCTTCCTAAACATCTTGGAAGAGTTTGTACAGCTTGTGAGCATTTTTTTACTCAGAACTCTCAATATTTCAAAAGTTTTGGAGCACTATATTTCATTTTTTACACAAAATCTGATACAAATTCTTTGATGTTTTTCAATAGCAAAAAAATATTGCCGTACACGGAAAATACTTCTGATCGTTATACCTCCCACAAACAAGCTAAATATATTATACAGCTGAAAAATTGAGTTTATGTTTGTAACAAGTGTACTTATATTAAAAAAATCGAATATTCCAAATTCAGGTTGCCTGCAAAATTTGAAAAGTCTCATTACTTTAAAAACACATTTCGTATATGATTTTAAATATTTTTTTTTATTATACCACAAAATACCTATTTTTTTTTTTGGCAGAACCTCTGAAAGAAACATTGGAGCATCCCAATATGCCGTGGCACACACTTTAATAAAGTTTGGTATCGTACTTTCACTCAAGAATAAATAAAAAAAAACTTCTACCTATAAAATTGTTGACAATTTACTAGTTATGTATCAAAACAATTGCTTTGAAATTCCTACAATATTGTGTAGCCTTGGGATATGTTTCATTTTTACTACATGTAAGTATGCGTAGTACAAAATCTAACAAATTGTATTTGTAGTTTGAGTTGTTTTTCTATTGCGTTTCCATTATCGATACTTTTTATTAGGGAAAACATAAAAAATTGTGAGAATATGTGTAAGTACAAAATCCAAGAGTTATTTCTGAGCTTCAAAAAGAATATTTATCCATTTTCTTTTAAGGGTAAAGGCAATATACATTATGTTAAAAAAATAATAAAAAAACACCTAGATCATTTGATTGATGACTTGGAAACAAAATAATTCTGTTTTTCGAGGCATTTACTCGGGGAAAAACAACGCATAAAGTCATGAAAAGTATTTTTTTTTATGTTTTTAATTACAAGGATTAATGGCATAGGTAGGTTTTTGTATCAATAGAAAAATAATTAGCCAATTTGACAATACAGTAATGAATACATACTATTTTCTTAAAGTGCATTTTTACTTTACTCAGTTTTTTCATAGAGTAAAATTAAGTAAGTTCGAGAAAGACTTTATTTTTTTTTTTTTGCTTTGTCGATATTTTGGTAAATACAATAAGGAATTATTTGTATTACTTGCTTATGTTGATTCCAAGAAATTAAGGAAAACATTTATATGTTTTTGGATTTATATATAAAAGTATATCTACGGAAGACTGGTCCATTTTGAACCTTTTCAAAAATGTTGCGCTGTCAAAGGCTAAAAATAGACATTTGCGTAAAAAACGATTATGACGAAATTTGAAAAATTTTAAAGGTTGCTCAACAACCTTAAAATGTTGAAAATTAACATTTTTTCAATAATTTTGTGTTTTTCTTTTATTATCTTCCAACAAAAAGAAATCAGTATAAAATTTATTTTATAACATTTTTATCAGTAATTTATCTTTAAAAAATATATATATTATTTTGTTCTTAAATTAGTTTCTTTGATTTTAAAAGGAATATAATTGAAAGATATTTTTTTACAATTCAGGATGGGGACTCAAAAATTAGAATACCTTTTGAGGCCATCTAGCCTCAGTTCTAAAAATCAAAAATGTCCGAGCTACAAGGAAAACGGCAGAGAGTGTGCAATCTCCTCCATGCAACAGATTTACTCCGACAAGAAGATCTTCACAGTGGACAATGTTCTGAACATGAAAAAGGATTGCTTCTTGGCTGAATCAAAAGTTCAGGTTGAGTTAGTCTTCAGCCCCAAACATCCAGCTCAGATCATGGTCCTCGGCGTCTTGGCATCCGACACTAGCAAGATGCCTTCCTACTTATTCAAGGGCAACAAGAAAGTCAACACGGACGTCTACTACAAGATCTTCATTTACCGTGTCATGGTTGAAAAGCACGTTCCCCAGGGACAAATATGTCTTTACCACAGACAATATTGTGTAATATTTCTGCAAGAAGAAAATGACTGTCTTTTGGTCAGCAGAGTCCTTGTCTTCTTGCTCCCCTGACGTGAAAGAGGACTTTGTTTTTTTCTGCATCTTGGAAAAAAGACAAACACGACTTCTCACCCGAATGTCGATGCTCTGAAAGCTGTGATCACAGAGGAGTGGAACAACTAGTCCTCGGATTATATCAAGGTGATCTGTGATTCTATTTGTCCCCCTATTGAAGCTATCATTCAGAATATAGAGGAACAAACTAAACAAAAAGTGTAGAAAATTGTAGAATTACTAACTTTTGTTTCAAAAGTTTGGCATAAAAATAGCACAAAATAAAAATATGTAGAAGTTCAAACAGCTTTTAAAATTTTCTGATTTTTGAGTCCTTCCCAATTATTACTCAGAGTCTGCATTATTTATCTTTATTCTTTACTTAAACAGTCAAGTCTTTAAAATAAAACTACATAATATTAAGAGACGGACATTGATCGTTCATTTAAGGTTGGTATTGGTTTATAAAAAAATAAGTATGACATTGATTTTAAAAGTAATTTTGCATATGTCCTGTTAATCGTAAAACTATTTCATTTTGTATTTATAGTTATATTTAAACAAAATAAAAGATTTAAAAAAAAAACTAATCGGTTATGACCAATAATTTAAAAGTAATTTTTCGATATGAAAAATAACATATTTAACGTTGTGAAGATGAAACTTCAATTTTTTCAAGTAAGAAACGATTATAAAAAGTTTGTTAGAAGACGTTATCATTTTGTTGGAGGTAATCCTCCTCGAGGTATACGTATTATTGAACCAGGAGCTATGTACCATGCTCGGTGGGTGAGTAAGCCATTGTACTCTATCAAGATTTATATATTTAAGATCAATTCAAACTCACTGCCAATGAAATTGCTGGAATTCGTAATATTACTATTTTTATTGTAAAAATAGATGTCTAGCTTGGTTCACAGCTCTTGATGTTAAACCTTCTCCTTTCCAAGATCTTGAATTTATGTTAAACTCAAATTTTTTGAAAATGCACATCCAGCAACTTCAAAAGCTCAAAAAAATAAAAAAATAAATATATATATATCAAAGGCATCTTTCGTATTTAAAGATACAAAATATAGCCTTGCTATTTTTTTGCCCAAAAGTATTATCTCATGAAAAATGAACTATGGCTGAGACAATTGTAAATACAGAAAGGTCCATTAATACATAAAATATTCCAAAACGAATAAATGTAAACTAAAAATATATTGGGATACTCTCATTTGCAAAACATATTTCAATAAAAATTCTGATAAATTTCCTTCAAGCTGACCCTGACACATAGCATTCTAGAAATAATGAGGCATATTAAATCATTAAAAACTTAACAAATACTATTGACTCGGCTGAAAGGGGAGTTGCTCTCATAAAAGAATCAAATTTCTTAATTACTAATGATGAAGAGCAGAAACAGTTGATATAACATCTTTCGATAGTCCTGAACTACTGTTCAGGACCATCGAAAGATATTTCCTAATTTAAAAAAAAAAACATAAATTAGAGAAGACAGTTTGAAACTCATTCAAAATTAACAAAGCTCCTTTTCTTTTTTAAAATATTTAATTTTCTCAATTTTTGTTTCATTTAAAAAAAAAAAAAATTGAAGATTTTATAAAAATTATTTTCGTATTTTTTAAAGAAATTGGATGACTTACTGTAACAAAAGGAGCTAATAAAAAACCCTTAATGAAAGTTGTTCTGATAATAGTGTGTATTTTTCTCCATAAAGATATGGTAGATGGCTATTTCATCTTAAAAATTTAAATTGATAATGCAAGCTCTGAATACTAGGGTAAAAATAAGTTTCACTTCTATTTCGTTTAAAATCCCAAAAATTAATTGAAGTACATAGTAATTAATTTGTTTTTTATAGATAATTTACATTTATACAATATTTATGATATACAGTTTATCATATCTGCTGGTGGATGGAAGATATCAAAGGAAGACGACAAAATTTTCGAAAAAAAAGTCAATTTTCAAACATTTAAGAGTGTTGTTTTACCTTTAAATCTTTTTCAAAATTTTGTCAGTCATCGTTTTTTACCCAAATGTCTATTTTTAGCCAATAGCAGCTCAAAATTACAAAAAAATTGTTATAAATGGACTAGTCTCAGGTTAGCTTTTTGAAAAGTAAACACAAGTCTTATGGTGAAAAAGTAAAACATTTCTTAAATCTAAACAAAACTATCTTTTTCGTTGTTTAGAAAATGAAAAAAATATAAGAAATCAAATTATTATATTAATGCTTAAGGGAACTGTGTTCACTTATTTATGTGAAAGTTATTATTATAGTTAAATAAATTTAACATGACGACAGCATTGTTGATTTCCGTCATATTGGAAACATCAACATATAAATTTTAAAAGAATAAAAACGAATAGTTTTTTATATAAGATGAAGAAAATTTATGAATAAAACATTACCGTCTATTAAATGAATATATCTTTAAGTCCTAGTTGTATTTTATATAAGATAGGCATATACAGTTCATCTAATTGGGAGTCTCTTGCACATATTAAAAATTAAGAAAACAAAAATCAACATGGTAATCTGGACCATTTAAATAATATTTTGGATGAGAGTAGCTTAGTTGTCATGAGATTTTATTAGATCAGCTGTTGTGACTAGGGGGAGGAAAAGAAGGAAATAAACAAAGAAATTGCTAAAAATTACTCTGCAACAAATCCTCAGCTTAGTCTCTGTCTTTTATGACAACAAACAAATATTTTTTTTTTTTTTTTTTCACTTGGTTTTTATTTAACATTGATATATTTTCAAATTTTAATAAACAAACTAGAAAAAATAAAGAACAAAACACAAAAAACAATAATAAACAAACCATTTTCGATTGTGTCATAATGAACACCCTATAAAAATATACAATTATGAATATTTTAAAACACTCGCGTCCAGCTTTTTAATATTTACAATTCCCCAGTGTCTGTCTCTTTCCTTGACCTTATGGCATACAAAATATATTGTGGTTTAGTAAGCAGGGCATTCACTTTTTGATTGTCGATGCTGTTAAAATCTATTTGCAAGAACGTAACAAGAAAATTATATATTTTTGCGCTGTTATGGACTCAATTTATCCAGATATTTAAATATTAATTGGGGTTTAGAATTAAAACAATATTTCAATCAGATGAAGAACTAAAGAAGAAGCCAGATGAATTATCCTTTTCATAAAAACAAATCAAAATTTGGAGCTTATAAGTTTGAATTTGTTATAAAATTCATGGGCAAATCCGGAGGAGCCAAATGCTATATTTTAACGTTATTGGGAAAATTTTATTTCTTCAACATTTATGTGGCGTTCAATGATATTGTTGTCTTCTGCAAAGACATTGTGGAAGCAATAAATTTTACTAATATAGTCATAGCAGCAAACGTCTGCGTTATTAATTTCACATCTTTTGCGATTTATCATAAGTCACCAATCAAATTATCCATATTGTTTTGAATATAAATTTTCAATTACCCTCACAAATTATATTTGAATTTATCCATTTTATGTTTCGATATTTTTTTGAACCTTTTTTTTAAAATTCTTGTAGCATAACTGTTAATGTTATGTACCATAAATAATCATTACTTGTAAGTTTGAGTATTTTTCTATATATTTAATTTTTTCCCATTTACAAAATGTCAAGTTTAATTAGTTTCTCATATGTAGACACTTCTTCATTAGCAAAGAAGAGTTATTTCTTGTTATTTTCTGGCCCCATCTTTTACGAAGCTAGTTCCTAGAATTAAGAAATCATGACAACAGCTTAAGAAAAGAAAATTCCCTTTTCATTGTTGAAATACTGAAAAAACGGGCGATCTAAAAAGAAGATTTACTTTTTAACTGTCTATTTTATTTCAAAAACATATCAATCAAATATCTATAAAAAAGCTTCGATTCGGAATTATTACCATTGAAAACAATATTCTATTTTAAAAAGGTTGGAAACAAGAAATTTTTCTTCAAGCAAGGAATTAAATGGAAAAATCAAATACTTTGGTCGGTCGAAAAAGAGTTAAGATTAAAGGATATGAAAATAAAAAGTTATTTCGGTTGAATACTTATTGGATATAAATCCATGTTCATAAAAATAGAATTATATTTCAAAACACAATTAGGAAAATGAATATATTTACATACAAAATGAAGAAACCCAACTTTAATTATAATTTGGAAAGTAGTAGTCAAAAATGAAATACAATCTTTTGTTTTCATAGAAATAAAATTTCTTAAACTTAGATTTTCGCATAAATTTTGCGAAATTTAATTGAATTTTTATACAAAAATGACCAAAATAGTTAATATGAATAATTTCCAGGTTAGTTTTATAAAAGTATTCGACTCAGTATTTTCAAAATTATATAGACAATAACAATTTCAAAAATTAAAGTTTTATTATGTATTTGTTATCAAACGATATCAGATTGTCTATCATTCCAAAAACAAAAATATTTGGCCAGCTAATCTACAAAAAAATGTGATGCAAAACTCTAAACTTAATTAATAGATTCATATAATTTTTTTTTAAATATGTAATTAAAATTCTTATTTAAAAAAAAAAAAAAACAGTCCAACGTTTTATGTCTAACTTTTAATTGATTTTCGTTGATTTCCCCAATTTATAAATAATATTCCTTTATGTATTTAAATCATTTATTTATAATTATATATATATAAATAATTGTAACAAGAAACAAAAAGTTTTTGTTCTTTTCGTAAACTTTAAATGAATTATAATTTATTTGCTCGGTTCTAAAATTGTTTTTAATTCACATCCATAAAAAATTGTACATCACAAACTTTGACAAATATATGATTTATTTTTTTCTGGTACTTACTCGAGACAATTAAGACTTTAAGTAGACACGATTAATAAATTAAGAGATTATAAATACCAGCTATATTATTTGTTAATATATAATTTTCTAATAAATGTTGTCTATTTTGTTGAGGATTTACATAAATTATTATGATCAATTTTTGTTACACTATTTACTTAATTCTTAATTCAAATGATTTTTCCTTATTTTTTACGACTAATTAGGATTGAATTATATTTATATAAATTTCATTAAAGAGGATAAGGTCAACATTTAAAACAGAAACCCAAAAACACTTACCTATTGAAAACAAAATTAATTGAATAATTATACGGAGTCTATAATCTTCTTATTATTCTATTATTCTTGCTATAAATTTGATAAACTGAGTATAAACGAGAATGAAACAAGTTAATTATAAACCGTATGAAACTCAACTGATTTTCCTTCGCGTTTTTTTCCATTCTCCCCCCTTTGGAAGTCCCTCCTTTCTAATGACGAGGGGGAATATTGTTAGATGTAGAGAATATATAAAGGAGAAATGATATCGAGTACTTTTATTCCGCTTGGTTTCAACCTCTCTTTTATTTAGTACTATTATTATAACTTTTATCTATGTATTTGTGTGTTGTTATTTAGAAAAGAAATCATCTTCTGAGTTATAAGTATATGGAGGTCCAATAATGAAGGAATCGTTATGGAATATACGGCATAAAATACAATAAAACTCTATATTCTTAACAAAAAAGTGGCTTAAAAGTAAATAAAAACAAATTTTCAATTGTATGTACTATAAATTGAAACAAAATGGGATTATCCAGAATATATATTTTGTGAGCAATTTTTCAGTTTGTCTCATGTCATTTCATATTTATAATGCTCAATAAATTCCGTCTTGTCTTTTATATTATCTTGTCAAGAAAATAAACATTTGATTACTTTTTTTTTATAAAAGTACAATTTTCATTTGTTGTATTATACTAGTTCAAAGTATTAATTTAATCTACATTAGT
This sequence comes from Lepeophtheirus salmonis, assembly GCF_016086655.4. Classification (NCBI taxonomy): domain Eukaryota; kingdom Metazoa; phylum Arthropoda; class Copepoda; order Siphonostomatoida; family Caligidae; genus Lepeophtheirus; species Lepeophtheirus salmonis. The sequence goes on from NC_052144.2 coordinate 24,997,362, forward strand.
ATTGTTTATTCACACTCCTTATCGTCATAAATTAGTCAAGAAAAGAACCATTTGTTCAGTCAGACAAAATATTTTACTTGTTTATCTCTCAGTTACTAAGTTTTCACATCTTTAATATCTCACTTCTTACTAAATAAAAGTACTTTCTATTTCAAGTAGTGTTGTGTCAGTTCTTTTTTTTTGACCAAAGACGGTGGCCTAGTCCAATCTTAATTGTCATTCCTTAAAAAAAGTCAAATTGGTCTTTCGTCACGTTCTTGAGGGTTTTTTTCTTTTCTTTTTTTCTTAGTCTATTATATAATAGAATTTATTAATGAACTATGTAAAAATATATTTATCGTTTTATATTTCATTATTTATAAAAATATACATATTTTTTCCTAAAATATTTTTTTAAATCACATATATCTTATTTGGCTTAATACAACATGGACATTTTTTAGTGAAAATTCCAAAGACTGGTCTTAAAACTGGACTTTAACAAATAAATAAGACTGACACACCAATTATTTCAAGGTTCTCATGTCTCAATCAATAGACTAGACACGAACCCGAATTCATACTTTCTCACCCTTCTATGTCACAAAATTCTTCAAACATACAAATGGTGACTATGAATTTGAAGTGGAAACCTATTTTGGAAACTAACATTGAACTTTAAAGGATGATGTTTTTAAAAAGAAAAGGAATATTAACATGAAATAAAGATATTTTTTATAGAAAAAGTGATATTTTATTTCAGAAGAGACCAATTTCTTTGCAAAGAAACATTAAAATTAAAATTATGGTTTAAAATATTATGATATCATGTTGAAATCCATTTTTTCATTGCTTGAAAAATTGATAAAAAGTGTAAAGAATAACGTACACCCATTTAGGCAGGAAAGACACAAATTTACATTTTATATTATGGGCCACACAAGTCACAAGGAGTAACGATAGAATTGGCGGCGACTTCAAATGTGGTGAGTCAACTAGAAATGACGCTTGAGTAAAAATCAAGTTATTGAGAAATTCCCTTTATATTTATTTACTAGATAAATATTAACAGCCAAATATGGGATTTATGTTCAAAATTGAGGGATGGGATATTATAATCCAGAATAATTTAGAGCGTTCCACTAATTAATGTGACTCTAATTGACCTCACTATGACCCTTTGAATATAATTGGTCATATTCATAGATATTTGTTAATATTGATTAAAACGATGTGGTCATAAAAATAAAGCGAGTTGATCCGGTCTAGCTTTATTCTAAGAAGAACCTTATTATTAATTAACATTATGACTTACTTCTGCACTATGCACCATTAAACGATTAGACAACATTATTATTATTAAGATAATTTCCAAACATTATAACTTATAAATTATGTTGAAACTATTTGCGAAATGAAATGTAATTGTAAATTAAGGCCAAATAATCCTGTAAAAAGAGAGGGCCATGCTCCAATTGGTTTTCTCTCCAAGAAGTTACATTTAGTAGGGATCATTCCTTGAAAGTGGGGGACAATTTACATGGATTCTCTAGAAATGTGTGGGCTATGACATTTTTCTTTAATGGACGAAAAAGATGAGAGAATGAAGCTCATTATTGAAGTAAAGCATCTCAAGCATGTGTGACAAATCACTTTTTCTTTCTTGATGGGACTGTCCAAATATACCCTGGGTTGTTTACATACTCATTCTCTGGAAAATGACCTTAGTTTGAGGACAGATAGATCTATTGAGAATCCATCAAATGACGGGAAAATATCAAGATATTAATTGAAAACCTCATGATGAGCTTGGCGTTTTTAATCCTGGAAGGTTATGTTATCATTCAGACTTCAAAGCTGTTGGTTTTCAAAGTGATTGGAGTAAATGCATGCTATACTAGAAATATGTTCAATAATCCCAGGATTTTGGGTATGAAAGACATTGTTCAAAAATAAACTTATAAAGTAGTGGAAGACAGCATGCCCACAAATAGGAACCATGAGAAGGCGGAGTGACATTTGCCATATATGTTATGTGTGCAAAACTAGATGGAGTAAAATGGTTCAATTGGAAAAAAAATATCTGAATACTTTTTAAGATAAAAGAATATCCCGATTCATGTTTCATCTGATCATCCTGGAATTGTAAGAATGAATGAGTGGTCTAAGAGTGAAAAAATTTAATTGTTAAGCCTAATAAAGAATATCATTTCATCTAAGGAATTAACAATTTTGATTCCTGAAAATTATTTATGTGAAGAAGGTATTTTAAGAGAAGAAAGTGAATAATATCAAAACAGAAATATAGCTACTCTGATCAATTGTGAGAAAAAGATTTATTACAGGACTTATGGAGCACTCTTCAAGCACTCTACCTGCATCAATCTTTTTTACCTCAAGTTATCTTAATACCTTATACTCTCCTTCAATCTTGAATCCGTTTCTTACCTCGAGTCCTCTATCAACCTTAAATCTGTTTCTTACCTCAAGCACTCCATAATTCAATCAGCTTCCTTCCTCAAGTCCTCGTCCTACCTCATCATCATCAAGATTTGAAGAAAGATGTTTCAATTGTATTGGGGGTTTCTTATATTATCGATATTTAAATAAATATAGTGGGCATACATTTTGCATAAACAAATAATTAAAACAGTTGTGAAAAAAATTCATCTTTAAAAACATTAATAAATTGTTGAATCACTGTTATCTTGATCCTGATGTTTTTTTATTTAAAAAAAATGGATTATACATTGATAAATTAAAACCTGTGTATAACACATTGAGATGAAAGTTATGGACATCAAACCAAAATCTCCAAATGTTTTATCCCTATTGCAAATGTTCATTAAATTACTTTGAGTACTCTGCATAAATAGGTAAATCTAAAAGCTCAATAATCATAAACTATATTCCATATTATTTTTCTTTGATTAAGCAAAGATCAATGACTCGAAAGTAATAAAAATTTAATTTAAGTTTATAGTAAAGAACAGATCACATCAAAGGGATGATTAGGAAAAGGGTTTTTCCCCAATACGATCTTAAGTATCTCCATTCGCTTCTTGAAATGAAGGATCTCAAAAATCAACTTCTGGACCGTCCCATTTGTTTTCTACCTCTATGTTGTTGTTGTTTTTTTAATTCATTCCTTTCTTAATGTTGGCAGTTACTTGTAATTTATATCATACAGGAGTGCAAAAAAAAAACTTTACATCACAAATAAAAATCTAATATAACGAATGATACAAAATTGAGGAGGACATCAAGGAAATTATGAATGCAGAAACATCCTCACAGCTCCTTCAAGAAATACTTATTACTTGCTTAAAATTAAGGAATCAAACATTAGGGCAAATGATGAAGTATAAGGATTCATTGGAAGGTATTAGGAAAAGAGGGACGAAAACAGTCAATACTTTAGTATTATTTTTAGTTTTTCAAGTTGTGAGTCAAAGTAAACAATAGTCAAAAGAGGTTCTTAATCTTTAATATCGACTACAAACCTCAAATTATATTAAAAGGATGAGTTTCTCAAATAAAGATTAACAAATTAGGTATTTCATTGAAGATTAGTGGCTCAAACACTCTCTTCAATATTAAATCCTAGTAGCAAAGATATTAGTATAATTACGTTATCAAAAATTGTCCTAAATAAAAGTAAAAAAATAAATGATGTTTTTTTTCATATCGTAATTTATGTTCAATATAGCATAAAATGGCAAAATAATATTAAATCAGGGACACCCTAAGTTTTTTTTATTTTAACAGTAAATTTTATCAATCTATAACTAGGAATAACAGGGCTTCTGTAAGCCTAAAAATAATTTATTAAAAGAAATGGAAGAAAATTAGTTGAAGAATACAAATTTGTTGAAATATATATATGTTATATCCATAAAACGTTGACTTTCCAGTTAATATTGAATATTTCATTATCAAGATAAAGTTTTACAGCAAAAAGGTAAAGGCCAGGGGTAAATGTGACATTTTCTTTTTTAAATTTGAAATTATTCGTTTTAGAAAAAAAAATTGGTTTTTTTAATTTAACTTGTGCCAAGTCGTTATTTTTGTATCAAGGAAGAAATAAACAAATTTGTTCAAAGAGTTAAATTTATCCTGCTACATGCAACAGTCCCCAATTTCTCTAACACTTTCAAAAAAATTAGAACTGGATTTGAATGTTATATTTTTAGTTTAAGAATTATTTCAAATATTTTGTATAACATTTTTTTCACCACTTCTTTAATGACATATCGGACCGTCAGAAAGTTCCGGAACATAATGAACGTTGAACAATGAATTAAACCTAGCGGCTTTAAATGAGTTTAAGATAATTTTTTTTTTTTTATTGGAACTTGTTTATTACTTATTACAGAACATTACTTATGAAAAAGAGCACCTTCAGCCTCAATCACAAGCTCTATGCAACCCAGGACGCTTTTCGCAAGTTGACAATGTAGTGCTTCGAAACTGATTGCCCCTCTTTCTCAACTGATTGCTTTAGGGACTCAATTCTACCGTGACGTTGTCCAAAGGCCTCATTTCCAATTTGCCACCAGACGTTGTAATCAAGGGGATTCTGGTCGGGGCTCTGCGATGGCCATATGTCATTCGGCCAGAACTTCATTTTAGAAAATTAAAATTTGGTTTCTGTGATACCTCAGGTCATTGTAAAGCTTTTTGAACCGATCAAATCGTAATTGTTGTTTTTGACTGAGCAAAGGTCGTTCAATATGTGGAAGAGACCTGTCTCTAGTATTTTTGGCGGAATTGACTTCCGTGGAACGGCCAACCGACCGCTTTTTTGCCAAGTCCGTCATCGTCATCTTTATGATTATTCATAAAGCTTTTTTAGCCGTTTCAGGCTTTAATTTGATCGGCTTTCCACTGATATGACAACTACAGATGTCTTTAGCATTGTTGACCTTTGTCTTGACCCTCCAATTGGTGGTTCTTCAGATATATTCTTCAGTCTTTACAATATCAGAATCACTAAATCCAGCACGTACTAAATGAGACACTTCTTGCTTTTTTGCTCCGTTTTCGTTAATATTTATTCTAGAGATTAGGTAAATATAGCGTTCAAAAAGTAAACAACCAGCCGTTCATTTTTGTTTAGGCGACTTTTGTATAAAATTAAACAAAACTCTTAAAACACAATTGAAGTCATATTCCAATACTTTCTGACGGCATGGTACTTTTGAACATAACAAAACAAAATAGCTTAAAACACACGAATGAACATCGTTTCTTTAAAATAAAAAACAAACAATATGATGGGTACTTGTTTAGTTGCAGATAATAGTTATAAAAAACTAACTAATATTTCAGTCCGTAAGAAGGGGCAAGGACTATGAAACAGGTTGATTACTGTGTCTTTCCTTAGAGAAAACAAGGATTCCTTTTTCCCACAACTTCTAAGATGAAGTTCAATTTATCGAGGACTGTAGGAATCATGGTCTTATTTGAATGTGCGGAGTTGAAAATAAATAGAACATTGAATTGATTAGTTCAATTTTGTTGAAGTTTTTAGCGGAAGTCTAAAAAATTAGTATTGGAGATCGATGTTTGAAACAAAGCCTCAAAAAAAAAAAAAAAAAAAAAAAACACCGTCTTGAATTTCAGATCACATTAATTACTTCAAGTGACACCGATTTGTAGTTTGTAGCTCAATCATTACCCTCCAAAGTTACATTTAATTTTAAGTATTTAGATTGAATCATTCTATGATTAAGATTTTTTTTATGACATAGATATTGACAAAAGAGGGAACATTTCGGTAGGACTAGTTTCTATAAGTCTTTTTTCTATGGGGTTTTTCGTCAATAAGATTGAAACCCAGTGGTTACGTATAACCAAACCTCATAAACAATATTTTTTTTGTCTTTGAATTAACAAAGTCTTCATCGTTCTTGATAGATTACCCATCGTTCTAATATTGAATGAAAACCTCAGGCTCAACCCCAGCCTTATTTTCATGATAGCAATATTGGATTCAGACACATTTGGGATTATTATTGAGATTTTATTTCGCTATTAATTCACAGGATTTCAGCAAATTATCAGAGTTTACCTATCATCTTGGGAAATTTAAAGATGTAATAAAGTTCATTTGATATCAATGTGTTATAAAAAGTAGATTAAATCATTGTATTATGATTTTATATATACAATAGTTGATATTGTCTATTTTGTTTAATTATAAAAAAAAAAAAAGATTTGTGTTTCAGTGATGATGCGTAAAAAATTGGGAAACACGCAAAAATCTTTTTTAAAAAACCTAAAATAACGTCGAATGACTTATATGCTAATGATATATGTATGTACGATTTACATTAGTTATTTTTATCGATAACTTAAATACTCAATCTATCAATTTATATAATGATATTGTTATTGTAGGACTTTCTGTAGTAAATATGGATGATTTACCATTAATAAGCCGCTAAATACTACTTTTGAAAAATGACCGAGTTGTTTAGCCCCTTATCCCGATGATAACAGCTCTGATTTTTATACAGTTATTTTAAAAGCATTCAAGGTATTATTTTTAGTATTTGAAATATTCTTTGAAATTAACTGACACAATGAAATGTTTTACTTTAAATTTTAAGTAGATAATTGTTAAGAAATAAAACTACATGCCAGAGTTTGTATTTGTTACTACTGATTGATAGGTCAGTATATATTTTGCATTATAAAGTTTGTTAAAAAAATAAACTTTTTTGGAGAACAAAAAATATTAGACAACAAATACAATTTTAAATCTCTTTGAGTAATTTTCAGAATATTTACACATATAGAAGGAACTCAATAGAGTTCACTACGCGAAGATTTGGCCATCAGTAGAAAATTTCTCAAACCTTTTCAAAATTTGAAGATTTGAATTTTTATAATTTTTCTACCAAAATGGATTTATTGTTGTACAGAACGTTTAGTTGTTTTTTTGTATTCTTGCATTTATGTTTGATTAGATAATTCTAACAATTCTATAAAACAAATTTAACAAACAATTATGTAGCTCCACAAATGTTTTCTGATATTATTTCGGTACCCCAATGCTACAGTAAATATATTTAAAGTATAAATTCACTTTATACATTATTGCATATTATTTTCTATAATTTTTATCAATATTTAGTGATAAATTTCTATCATTCTGTCTATACAATTGAAATTCAAACATGTTTACTTAAAACGTAGATATTGTTTTACAAAAATCTAGATTTGGTCAAACAAACTTCTTTCTGAACAAATACGCATTATTAACAGTGAAGAAATTTTTAATTTTTTCATGATAATATTAATTACTGGGTGTTTTTTGTACAATACATTCTTTAGATTTATAATTTAAGATATCAGAAAAAAGAAAATATCACCTATTTTTTTTTCAAATTTGTTGAGTAACATGGTTTCTTGAATAATTTAAATGTCAATACTTTTGTTCCATTAGTCTATAGTATTTGGTGAATAAATATTTGTAGAAAAATAATATGCAAGTTCCAATATATTTACTTAAGTTGCTTAAATCTATTTCAATCACTAAACCGCAGTTAATTTCGCAACTGTACAATTTACAAGAAGATCAATATGCGCATCGAAAAAAAAAAGTATAAAAAGAATATTAAGCGGTATTATATTTTGAACGACAATAAAGCCTTTGAATGGAATTTTTCTTTCCAAATTACATTACAAAGACTTGTCTTAAAAAACAGATTTGTTGTAAAATTAAATTTTTGAGGTACTTTCAATGTAATATCCTCTAAAAGAAGGTTTATTGCTTCAATTTCTTCATCTGAATCAAGATAAGGATGGATTTTTCCTTATCTAGATGACCAAAGACGTCGTTGTTATCGTCAAATTAAGTGTCTGTTAAATTTGCTAGATCTTCTAAAACCAAATTGATCTCGTTTTTTATTACTTTTTTTATGTCATTACAAAAGTTAAAATATTTGATTTTTTTTTTTAAATATGATTGCTTTCTTATGAACAGGAGTATATGGCACAAATAAAGAACCAATTAATGTGGCATTAACACATGTAGTCTCATACATAGGACCAATCCTAATTTTGCAATATTTCATTAACTTATTAAGAAATTTAATTATTTTTTTCCTTCAACCCTCCCGGAATATATAACTCTTTTCTGTATGTTTTTATCGAGATAAATAAATAATGAATTGTATTTGAAGAAATGTCTTTATATGAGTAAGTTTTTACAAGAGTTCCTCTATGTTAAAAAATAATGAAGAAAAAATGATTACTTTGGACAGAAAGTTAGTACGCCTGTTCCTTAAATTAAAATGATAAGTAGGTACAAAGTTTTGATAAAATTAAATCTTTTACTTACGTTTTTACTGACCAAAAAGTAGATATATACCCTAAATAGTATATCATTCATTGAAAGGTTATTTGCAAGAAAATAGAAGGGCTATTAAAAGGTTCTTAACCCTCCATTTGTGAACATCTTTATCATAACGTAGTTAGTAAACTGGCTAAAAAAAAAGTATTAAATTTAATTATAAACCGTTTCACGATTATAATAATTACGTAACAAAAATATGATATGATTTTATAACTATTCGTTTTATTTTGCACTCGTAAATATCAATTAAAATACTAAAAACACTTGTTTGAATATCAAACATCGAGAAAAACTAAATTTTTATTTCCAAATAATCTCCATAAAATGAGTTTGTTGTTTCATCAAGATATAATTTGTTATCCTCGAATAAGTACCCACCCATTCTTGTTAAAGTTGTATGTTTTATATAAAATAATAACTACAATATTATAGTTGTATAGTTATGGTTGTAAGCCTCAATCCTTACATAAAAATTAAAAAGAAGGAATTCCAGAAATAAAAAGGAAAAACAATCAAATACTTTTATGCAAAACAGTTAATTGAATACACTAAACCTCGATTATAAATTGTTAAATATTCGTGTAAAATCCTACACAAGGAATTACCAAGATAAATAAATAATAAAATATGTATACCGCTAGTCCTTTGAAATATGAGCACATACTAATTCAATAATTAATTAAGTCTGAGTTATTGAAATAAAATTGGAATTTTAATGTATTAAACCATACATAATTAGTTACATAACAAAACTGAGCTCTCTAGCCTACGTAAAAGTCAAGACACTGACACTTGAACATGATCGACGATTTTCCATTTGCGCACTCCAAACAGTTGTGCTTCTCGGGGACCACCGATGGAGAGGAAGAAGGGCAATTGTTTTTTGACACTTTTGGAGCCCCTAAAGCCCTTCAAATACAACTATTAAGTGTATGCCGAGGGCTAGGGCTGCAGTATCCGTCATCCAAACACCGAGGCCCTAAAAGCCATGGTCAGTCGGCGATGGGACGCGATGACAGAGTACGACATCTGCAATAGGTACCAGGCCTTCCACCCCGCCTGAAAACCATCATTGCCGCTAATGGAAGGTTACATTAATGATTAAAAGAGCTCAGACGCACATCTATTTATAGTATTAATTTTATTAAAATTCTAGAGTTAATTAATTAACTATTTTTTGTTGAAGTTTAAAAGTTCAAAGTGTTTAGATTTTAATGGACCCTTCTGCAATCCGATTTCATGAATATTATGGAGCATATTCGTAAAGAGTATTGATGATTAATTGAATATGAAGTTGTTGTTTCTTTAAATCGGTTGACTAACAGGGAGTTAAAATGATTATGTACATATTCATTTTAACATGGTACATAATATAATAAAATGAAACTGATGGAATCCACACTACATAAGATATTGCAATACTATATATTGGCTCTACCCCCTGATAAATTTATGGACCACACTAGCGTTGTTCTGTATACCAGGCTAATAGTGGTACCGGGATAAGCAGTAATATATTAAATTAGTTTTGAAACCAGTACAATCCGCATCATTACGCCAAAAAAATATTCACAAAAATAAGCAAACAAAAAGGTTCAAAAAAATATATAAAAAGGAGTTGGGCCACTCCAATAGAATCAGAAAGTTTTATTTTAGACTTTAGCTATATGATAGCGTTACTGTTTTTATTGTGCAAAACATATTCCTTAAAAAATGCACATACCCAATTCATTTAAAGCTATTCAACTTTATCAATGATAAAACTGACTATTTCATAAGTATGGCACATATAGTCAATAGTAGTATATTTTAAGTCAAAATAGAGATCTAAGAAATTTTGATCAAGTCTCGATTCAAATCTTTAGTCAAATGTCCTGTAAAGTCTTAAAATACTTTTATAAAATAAAAGTCCTTAATAATCTTGGATTGATTTAAGTCTTATGCCACTCCTGAAGTTTAGTATGAAGTAGTTATAATAAATCGAAAATAATAGACAACAGACAGTTCTGGAGGAGTATATTAAAATTTTACTAATTTTTTATACTGAATTTAAGGTATCTCCAATAAAAGCTACTTTGAAGAGTTTCTACATTGTTTCCACTCCATAAATTAAATCACTTATGATAATTTTTGAAAGCAATAGTATCAAGTCGATTATGTTCTTCAGTCTGTGAATTTGAACTCAAGTCTTTAAACACGGACTCAATCCCAATCCCAACCTCTGTGATTAGTCACAGATAAAAATATATATATATTTTTTTTCAATTAGGCTTAATAATAAATATTTATATTCTATAATAAAATAGAGTTTAGGGATAAATGATTTATTTGAAAGGAATAAATGAAATTACATTTCTTCCATTAAATCGAGTCATACATGGTAATAATGTATGAGATTTATTGTTTGTTATTAATTTTTCTTATATTTTCTCATTATTTTACCCATTCTTGTCAGTTTACCCATGGTTTAAAGTTTTCATAAAAATTAAAGGCAATTTAGAAACTTATTTATGAAAATTTAACTTCCTACGTATATACTATCAACACGTTACGGATGTGTCTTGGAGTTTAATTCCTTTTAAATGGGGTTAAAGTTCATTTTAAAATTTTTATAAAAATAAAAAGTGTCATTTTGCACATTCTTCCTTTTCTGAACCAGCATTGGACTTCAAGATCTTCATCCACCAATACATTGATCTAGCTAGGTCACTTTTCTTTTCTTTTTCCTCTGGAATATAATAGGGGCCTTTCTTGTAATAAGAAGCAGACTCTCTAATTGAGCAGAACATTCATGCCCCTTTGTCACTCACCTTTTAATAATGGAGGAAAGTGAAAAGTATAATAATAACATACCAAAGCAAAGCAATATACCACAGCCAAATGAAAATGACGTCAACCTGAAATAGGAGACAATCACATACAACAAGTGAGGGTAACTAAAAATCAAGGCCCTCGAAGTAATAAACGAGAGAGGTAGGGTCATTCGAACGAAACTCCTCCATCCAAAAGGCCTCAAAACTCAAAGCAAGAGTCTGCTGAGAAACAAAAGGTTCTGCAATCGAAGCCAAAGCGTAAATTTCTTTATGCAGAAATTGCCAAAGAGGCCACAGAAATCACCTTTGTTAGAAAAATCACATCTCCTTTGTTGAGTAGAATAAAAATACTGGACACAGACTATATCCATCCCTTATCCACCACAGAATCTTCCACAAAACTGTTACCTAAATATGAAGGTTGCCGCATGAAACATTGGTGATGAGATACTTGCTCAAATCATTGAATATCAAAGTAAATCCTTTTGTGTTAGAGGTAAGATCGAACTGACTAAATCTAAAATAACACATAAAAGTTGCTTCCCCAGGAAATGTACGCCTTCAGGACCCTCGGAACGCCCCCCCTAACTTAAGAAAGTGAGGAATCTGTGGAAAAGGTGATAGACCAAGATCTAAATTGTGAGCTCCGTATCGATAAGTCGAATCAACACAAAAAAACTACCATTTTTTATGATAGTGAAAGTAGTTGCACAGAGGAAAATGGTAATATTATATCTCGATGCCGGTACTAATAAAAATAATTGTAAAGATACTCCAAAGCCCAAAGAAACTGGCTGTGTTAGTGAAACTACTACTGAGGACCACAGGATGCCAGATGAACCAGGAGAAGATCTGCTAAATCAAGCAGCAGGTGTGAAAGACTTTGGAAAAAATTCAGCTATTTCTTCAAAAAGTTATAATGGCTGCCGAACCCCTATTATTGGATAAACCCAAACAAAAGACAACAAAATGATTAGCTTCATTTATATCAACACTCCAAAGCAACTAACTCTAAATTAACCCATTACTTCCTACACGTACATTTATGTACGTTAAAATTAACTTTTTTTTAAATTATGTTTTTAGCATCAGGCTCTTTAATTGTAAGTAAACATGATGACCACCTCAACAAAAAATATTACTTTTTGTCTGTTTTTTTGTGAGCAATAAGTGGTCCATAGTTTCTAAATCTTTGCATTATGGATCTTTCTGGAGCAAGGTCGAACATTCTAAGCTTTAAAAAGAAAAGGGATACACCTTATTATTGATTTTAATGTTTTAAAATTAGGTATTGATATGTGCCTAATACTTGAATTATTTTTGCTACAGTTTTATTATATAACAATTATTATTAAATAATGTCTAAATTTAGCACATACATATATGTACGTTTGGGAATGAAGCTCATGAATATGTTATTTTTCCTACCTACGTTTGCAAACGTTTTGATTTTGAAGTTTATCTAAAGAAACCATAACATCAATGAATTAACATTGATACCTAATAATTATAGAAATTAAAATTTCAATCGTCAACAAATTCTTTCGCTTTTGGAGGAGGATCCTCCAGATAAATCTACATGTGTTTATGTAATTCCACTCGAAGATCTTTATGAGCAAACCGATGAAAATAGGGATAACGGAGAAACAATTGAAGAAGATCCCAATTGTCTTGGAAAAGGATTGTTTTAACTCCGCTACTGAGCTTTGTACTCATCATCAAGATGACTTAAACGAAAATGAAAAGCCCAATTTAGATTAAACTAAACCCATGTATGTAAAAAAAAAAAATTACAAGTACATGTATAAATGTATATCAGATGTTATTTATTCAATTTGTAGACAAATAGAACGAGAAACAATCTTTCAACTGATATTCGAAAGCTAAAACGAATTAAAAATGTTATGAGAAAACAGTCCCTGTCCAAATATCGCAATCCAAAGTAAAATTCAACCATATAAAATTCAAAATTCTTCTATAACACATTTTGCCAACAACAACTATCCGAATCTCTACGATCCCTTTTGGAAAGTTTCAATGCTCTTTGAAACCATAAACGGAAAAAATATGTAGAAACCTCTGAATATATTTGTGTGGATGAATCAATGGTCAAGTAAGTTCGACCCCACAGTATGAAAAAATACGCCATATCAAAGTCAACACTATTTGGGTATAAGACTGAAGTTTTAGCTTCATCTTCCGGCGAGCTTCTTCATTGCATTAATTATGAAGGAGCAAAACACAATAAAATTGTTATGAATTGGGACAAAGGAGGGATTTGTTTATGAACTAATTAAAAAAGAACAAATATTCAAAGGTTGTAAGAAGATCATGGATAACCTTTATATTAGTTTTGACTTCATGGACAACTTGAGATTACTAGGTACTGTTAGATCCAATAGACTCAATTCCCATCCCATCAAAAAGGGAATCAATGAAAATGAAAAGAAAGGAAGCGAAGTGCACTTTTAGAGATAATGATAAAGTAATCATTGTTTGAAAGGACGTGCAGAGCAGTTTATATTGAAAACAATTTTATTAAAAAAGATCTAATTGAAAAGTGCAATCAATATTCCAGAGTACGAAGAACAAATCAGGAAGTAAATCAGCCTTATTTCTTCAAAAAAACACTATGGTATTGGTTTTGAAATGTGAAAGTTATTCAAGCATGGCTTTCTTATAGAAATAATAGTATAATTTGAAATTCAAAGAAGAATCAAAATATTTTAAAAATTGGTTTTACACGAGATTGTACAAAATTCTAGGTAAGCAATCGTGGTGAAAATATCCACATTATCATTTTGCCAAGCTTATAGCATAAAACGAATATTTTTTATGTACTTTACGATAATGTAGGGCATCAAATTGTCAAAACAAATAAACGAAATGTATGTTCGTCAAGATACATACATAGATGCAAAAGTTAGACGTGGGTTTGTGTGCTAATTGTTTTGAAAAATATTACCATACTCAATATTTTGTTATTATATTTATCGTAATAAAGCTAACTTGGAAAAAAAAATCCAAAATTAGTCATAACCCTATTTATTATCATACCCTCATTTTAACCTATAAGTATAAATATTTTTGTAGGAGATCTTCCCAAGCGTGCATATATTTACGTGCCCACCAACAGCACAAGTGACACTTTGAATGAAAAAATGAATTTGAATATTAATATACGTACTAATCAAAGCTACTTTACAAAATTACATCTAAAAATTCAAACGATTTCTACACTCGGGAAGTAATGGGTTAAAACTCAGCCAATCTCAAATAGCCTTCATAACAGAACCAAACATCAGTAACCTTTAAGTGGGCATACTATCCATCGTAAACATAGGTCAATACTAAGAGCCATGCATTTGAACTCTAATCATGTTTTTTTTAGGTGTTTGCAAAGTAGAGTCTTCCCTATTTTTGAAAGTTGACCAAATTCAAAATTATCATGAAATATGAGATGTGTTTAGGTGTTGGTAATGACTTCCTAAATTATTTTTTCTGTGCCATCAAAAACCGTTACCCTCCATCCAATCAAAGTTACAGCGTTTCGGAAGTTTTTCAAAATGAGGTCAAATTAAAAACAAAAAAAATCTTATTATGATTAATGCGTAATAAAAGAAAAACTTATTTTATATATATATTTTTTTTTAATTTGTTAGTAGTTTTTTTGACTTTATTATGTAGTCGGTTTTTAAGTAAAAACTAATGAAGTAACTATTGACGGCATACAAATATAATTAAATAATTATGGATTCTCTAATTATTCAGCTATTTATCCAATAATTTTTTTCAAGAACAAGATACAATTGGCAATAAATACACATAGTTTTTAAATCTTTGAATAATGAGTAAATTAATTCATGAAATCAGACTTATGAAAATTTATATTCTATTTTGATGTTGAGTGATTTATAACAATTATATTTTTGTGTCTTCTCTCTTTATCATATGCTTTCTAGGATTCCTTCGTTGTTGATCCTATATATCTTTCAAAGTTTTGAAAATCACACGGAATATCGGTAGAGCTAAATTTTCATCTTGTGCACATTTTAAAAATTCATTTTTTGTTGTTTCAAATATTAGAAGATGTCAAGTATTCAAATTTATTAGATCTATGTAACTAGTTAGACGCCTATTTATAAATTCTTTTTTAGGAATTTTTTTTTGACATGACCTTTTCGTCTTTTTTTACGATCTTCTAAGATGATGTCAACTGGTTTGAATCAAACAAGGCACGTATAGGGACATTTTCTGGATATGCAAAGCAGAAATTTGTATTAAATAAAACCGATTTTTTCATTTCTTTCTTCAGAGCTGAGATGCTGGTTTGCTTGATTTATTAAAAATAAAAATTGTTCAATCCGTGTTTCATGTGAAGGAATCTTTATATGAAGGACCACAGACATTTAAAATCATTATAACAAGTCTTTTAACCTCCACTGATGGATTTTTTGAATGTATAATCTTAAAAGGGTAGAAGCCGTAATAATACATCCTGCATCTTTGACTGTTCCAGAAAGTTTTTCAAAAAAAAATTCAGTTAATAATGTGGCCCCTTTTGTACAATCTGACAAATCTGGACTATTGATCTCTGCTCAAACATTAATATCAAACATACATAATATATACAACATCAAAAACAAACGAATCCCAGAAAAATATGATAAAGAGAAAAGACAAAAAAAATAATTTTTACAAATTACTATAAAAACGCTCAAAAGTATGTTTCATGAATTAATTTACTGATTATTAAAAGATTTAAAAACTATATATGGTTATGGACTTTTGTACTGTATTCATGAAAAAATTTAATTTTATAAATAGCTGAATAAATAAAAAATCTACAATTATTTATCTATATTTGTATGCCGTCAATAGTTACTTCATGAGTTTTTACTTACAAAATCAACTGCATAATAAAGCCAAAAAAATTACTAACAAGTCAAAAAATTATAAATCCAATAATTAAATAATCCAAAAATTGGTGGTTGTTTAAATAAAACAAAACATGAAATAACCTAAATGTTTTTGGGTGAAAACTTTATTTACTTCCCAATATGACGACCTTTAAGCTTACTACATTTTTTATGCAGTTTGGCATCCCTTTGGCCACCAAGGCCGCTAAAAATAGCCTTCACACAGTTTATTTGAACTAAAAGCTACATGGACAAAACTTGGATCATAAAAAACAAAAACTGACAAAAAATTTCTATACCCTTCCCCCCCAAAAAAAAAAAAAAAAAAAAAATCCCAAAGAAACGATGAATTTATGGTTTATTTGAAACATAAGGTAAATAGAAAAAACTTACCCAAATGTATAGTTCTATGCCAGGACATCATAAAAAATCGATCGTAAACTTGAGGTCAGACTCCCCCAAGTACCCCGAAGAACCTTAAAAATTATCTTTTTCCTCCTCTATAAGAACATGACAACAAAGACAGACAACAAATTTATGTCTGAGAAAATTATGTCAAACCCTCCAAAAAGTACAACTCTTTCTCCCCCTTAATTAAAACAATATGTTCATCACGCTTTATCAGGACATTATAAAAATCCCAATCTTACTACATTTTCAGTTACACAGTGTTTTATAAACTTTATCGACACCCTTCGAATTCCTGCAATTTATATTTTCTCCCACAAGTTTTGACTTACATCTAACTAACACTCACATGTTTTGTATTCTATTATCTTTATGAATGATTCGTTAACTTCAACAACCGACTCGGCACCTAAATGTTTCAGAATTTCCTACGTTTCCATCAGTTTTTACATGCTTACTCTTTGGCCAAACCTATGTAAAAAGTCTTACATTTAGACTTGAGCTTTTCTAACGTGTAAAAGGGGGAATAAATTCCTTCCTCCATTGCATCTGAAAAGTATTTTACTTTTATTTTAACTTTTTGGCAGGTTTCAACCGAGTCAAAGAGTCATGTATTTAATTTCTAGAGGGATTTCTTGGGTATTGATAGTGCAGTGAAGGATGCAAATACAGAGGAGTGGTCTGATACGTGGGTTGGAAATGTTCAGAATTCGTGTAATTTCCCTATTATCTTCGATGAATCGAGAATATAGTCTAGTCTGCTCGTGATTGTATTCTTATTCGAAGTCTTCTTTCTTATCCCTATTCCTCACATTCCTCTCTGCTTAAATTGAGGTCCCCCATTGTATTAATACTGTCTTTCAGATATGAATATTTTCAGATTACGTCAGAGAAATAGTTCCTAATATCTTTTTTTCGACTGTAGAATGACTAAAGAATTGTCTTTTGTCCTAAAATATTGAGTTCCCACTATTGTCAGTCTTTATTAATGACAGGAATTGCGATGGAGTTCACATTAAAAGTGGTGAGATACGGCATTTTAGGGTTAGTTAGTGAGTATGAGTAAAATTTAAAATCGTTCATAATTTATTTATAGATCAGTATCAGGTTCCCTGGATTATTCATCTCTCTAATCTCTGTTACATCTTTAGTATTGTCATTTTCCTTTGATCTCTGCTCCTCCGACTTTTCCCCCGGAATTTGAAGTCCTTCTTGGAATCTTCTTATTCAGGGTTGTAGGACTAGGCGTAGGCTTCTTCAGTACTTCTTTCCGTTTTTTCAATACAATTCTCCAGTCATCTCTGAGGCAAATGGTATTTGCAGCCTAAGATGTGGAATCAAATACATACTTCTTCTTGTTCCTGCTCAATATCTTCTCCATCATTCATACCAATTTCGTTTCTTTCAGACAGCATATCCTGTAGATCTGAATGTGTTTGTGCAGCATTACTCTCTACATTAAGACCTTTCTGAATTTATTGAGATCTCATCAACATTCTCGTCAGTGCACTCCGGTTCATCTTCCTCAGAGACAGGGGCATACCCATCCACAGTACTGGTCATATTACTTTCTTTCCATACCCGCAGTTATAATTTTTTTCTTAAGTTTTCCTCAAACTCATCGTACGAAGTACTTTTCTCCACCTTTCAATTACTTCTTTTATGTCCAAATTCAAGAAATTTAAAACATTGCAATTTGAAAACTAATCCCACTTTTTTTCCTGTAACTGGGATAATTATGTGGTTGGTTTTGGACAATATAATTTTAAAGGCCTGAGCTTATCTTATGTGTGGTGTATCTCTCCTACTTTCCCTCAAAGTGATCGTTATATTTTAATGATTTCCTTCAGTTTAACAACATCAACCTCGAATCTATTTTTAACGGTTATTTCGACAGTTTCCTGTAACATCATCATTCTTTTTAGTCCTCTCACACTGAATGATATTCCTTGATCAGTATTTTGTAGATCTTTGAAGCTGTTGAGCTTTAAGAGAACATTTATTTGGATTTGCATACTAAGTATTATAAATCCTATGCACTTTTATAGTCATTAATGCGGTTGATATCATAATCTTGAATTCCCAAACCATAAAATAACTTTTCATAATGGAGAATGCCAGGAGAAAATCCCTCTCCAGAAATTCCATTATCATCGTTCCATTCAATGTAAAATTTTACTCCAAAACGGATTTTTATGATCTGGCTCTGGATTTAACTTTTTTAAATAACTAGCTTTATAGTTAACTTGTAATGGATCTATTTTCTGATTGAGTTTCCTACGTCATTTTCTTCAGTCATACAAGTATATTCTTTCTTATTTCCATTTGATCTAACTTATCACCTTCAACATCACTCTCACAAGTATAATTTTTCCCAATCTGCGAACTCTTCTGCTCTTGATGGACCCTTCAGCAAAACTATCACTTTCCTTAAAAATCACTTAACTACAAAGTTTATTTTAAATAAAAAAAGAGGACAAACGGTTAACATCACTCCTTCTCATAAATATAATGTTATGTCCCATTTCCTTTTGGTTTAAATAAAGCGTCTGGAGGTAGACCCTGCAGCAAGGGGGGTCAGGCTGACAAATAAAAATGTAATGTTCTAGGCCACATAAGTAAATCAGGGGCTCAAATCTTCTGTACCTTATGAGGTAAAATCTTTCGTGGCATGCTCGTGGACTATCTGAATCAATGCTATAAATTAAGGGTAAAAGAAAAATGAACTTTCAAATTTGTTTTCTCCTACCACGTCTGCTTTACAAAGGTCATTTAAAGCTTAAGATTTCGGGACCAATTTTATAATTTACGGAAAATATTATTTTACCACCTTAAAAGTGTATATAATTCTTATTTGACACCATTAAGTTCATATACGAGTATCTAGGGTAAAAACTCGTGCTGAAAGGCGAATGACAGGCGGTTATATAAATTTTAATTCCCTTGGTGTCTATAATATTTTATGGAATACTTTTTTCATTCCGATTTTCAGTGTTGATAAAAACCCTTTCTTTTAATATGTTTATGACCTTGCTCTAAATCTTTGTTTCCTTTTTATAAATATCCTTTATTTTTGTAGATAAATATATTTTAAATTAAAAATTGATGTACAGGGTTAAACTAAAAATTTGCACATTTATCTTGAATGTTTCATATATTTCTAACAAATAACATAAATGACAAAAATATTACTTACCACAAAACTATCTTCAGTTATTCTTTTGTACAACTTTGTCACCATTGCTATGGTCGTAATACGATTACAAAAATAATCACAGGACTGATTGGCATGATCTGAATCCATTTTAACCCCCTCCTGATCAACAACTGCCTTCAAGATGTTCTCTACATACCCTCTTTACAAAATACAACCGGAAGAAATAATCAATAAGATAAAAAAAGGGGATGGGGTATAGAGATTGTATTCCATTTGAATGTTTTAATTTTTTTTATTGAAAATTTGAATGTTTCAATTTTTTTATCAAAAAATTCAATTTTCTTAGAATAGCTATGGATTTTTGTAGGTTTTCTCCAAAATATTTAATATTTGAATTTTTTGTGAACCACTGGGATTTCTAAAAAAAAAAAATTCCAAAATGTATTATTTGAAATTTTTTCAGAAAGATTTAATTTTTGAAGAATTGCTATGGATTTTTGATATTTTTATCAAAAATATTAATTTTTTGCAAATAGATGTGAACTTTTGAAATTTTTTTCGAAAAACTTTTTATAGATACTTTTTTTCAAAAAACTTAAAATTTAAAATATTTTTTGTGAAAAAAAATTTAATAAATAAAAAAATCCAAAACCAATCCGCCCCCCCTCTAAATATAATGCGTCAGACGCCTCTGGATTAGCTTCTGTGCTATTGTGTGGCCACTTTACTAGTCCCATTAATTGATGTTTTGTTTACATAAATGGTTGGATGATTTAGTCCGTGTGTGGGTAGGAGAATCATTAGTGTTGTGTCAGTCGTTGTTTAGGACCAAGGACCGCAGTCCTGTCTGGTCCCTTTTAGTCCATTCTTGTTTGTTGGTCCTTAAAGAAGGTAAAATCAATCCCTCGTGACCTCAATGAGTGTGTTTTTCCATTTTTTTAATTATTTATTTATTATATATTAAACTAATTAATAATATAACATGTTAAATATTATAATGAAAAAAGTCATATTTTTTGAAAGATATGTGCCATAATCTTTATATACATATTTCAAGTATCTTATTTATATTTAATAAACCATCGACATGTTTATGAAAAATTCCAAGGACAAATAGTTAAGGACCTGTCCCAAGGACCGATAGGAACGACCTTAAGACTGGACTTGGCTGTACCAACACAACACTAACTACTATCCTATTGGAATTTGAAAAAGAAAAAGATTATAAACTGTCTGGATGGTCACTACGATTTGCTTTGAAAACTTAACATGAGTGTGACCCACACAAAATAATGTTGTGACCTAGAGTTTTGAGTCCCACACTGATGCAATTTTAAGATCAATTTAATAAAATATAAAAGTTTGCTAACACCTGATATTAAATAAATACTAAATAAGTCGATGAATTTACAAAATATGTAATTGATTTACAACCTCAAAGTTTTGATGTATAAAATTTGTAAGATTTTATTTTTCACCCAGTATTTTAAATCCTCTCTTTAAGTATAAACATAATTTAGGATATTTAACCAACTTGATTTAGTCATTTGATAAATTTAAAACATGCATAATTTTGAAAAATATGTAACATAACTCATTGTTTTAACATTTAACTATTATTAATCACTTTGATTAATTATATATATCCCTTTTCGAAATATTAAAGTTTTACCATTCAAGGTTTAAAAGTTGTATGAATATATTTAAGTTCGTACTTTCTTTAAACAGTCAGCTTGTATTAAATACATTATAAACTGTTGCAGTAAATCACTTAGACAATTTTGGAAACAACGATAACTTACCTATTTTTTCATTTATTTACAATAAAATAAAAAAGAATGTATTTTTGACTCAAGAGCTTTAATAATTTGCCTTGATTCTTATTTTATGTTAATAAATGTCAAAGTTATATTAAAATGTTTGCCGATGGAAAAAGTGTACGAGTAGATTATTTACTTTTCATCTTATACCTATATAAAATATTTACTACAGACAACTATAATACTACCAAGTATATCCCCAACGAATCCAAAGTATGTGGCACAATATGTTAGATGTAGGGGAAAGTCAAAATATTCTCAATCAACCATGATTGGGACAGTAATTGTAATAATAAATTATGGAAAACAGTCAAATCCCCATGGTGAAATGGATAGCATCTAATACAAAATTAATTTTGTCTACAATATTTTTCTTGTGCTCAACAACTCCTATGGGGATAGGAACTGATTATGGACACAAGATACACTCCATGACAAACATCGAAATCCACTCAATCCAACTTTAAAAAAGAAAATTCGAGTAAAGGGGGATTTTGATCAAAGGAAATTTGGGCTCTATCTTCAGTAAATCTGAATCCGATGGACTACTATTTGTGCGCATGTGGGAATTCAGTAAAGAGAAAAATAACTCACGGGATTCGTTTTTGGGGTAATTGGTAACATTGGAGAATATGTTCTTGTACGCATTAAAGCACACCAGTGCAATATTCATCAAATTAAAGGTAAGGTGGAACTTGTAAAATCTGAAATTACTAACTTTAGTAAGGTAATCTACATATGTGTACATCCACTGGAATTTGAAGCCCTGTAATTGATAGACTTCATTATCAGAATAGTTTCAGCAGGAAAGACCCAAGACAAGCACCCATTATCCAACAAGAGGAAGAAAAATTAGAGTGGGACACCACAAAACCAAATCAAGTAGATGATAATAAATCAAAAACAATTTGTGACAACAACATAAAAGATTATACTCCTGCTAATACAAAGATAATACTGAAGTGAGTTAAGAAATTGATATTGATAGTGGTTGCAACCAATCAGTGGATGTTGATGGATCCACTGATGCCAATTGTGGAGGAACTAAGGCTCTAAACGAAGATGATGGACCCAGAGAACAGGCAACAGTTCAAGCCAAGTACGGAAAAAGTCAATCGCCACCCAAAGACGCCAACAACGGAAGTTAAAAACCCAACTGGGAAGAGTTCAAAAAAGCAATCCAAAATAGACTAGTTCTTGGAAAGTGCAGCAGAAGATGGATCAAGCTACAAAAAACCACATAGAAATAGTAATAATTAGTTGCTAGTATATTAGCTCAGGAATGGCACAAGGAAAAGTCTCGCTTGTAGTGGATTTTACAATCCACTACTCCCCTGCGTCCCATCCGAGGGCTTGTTAAGGGTCTGCTAATCATTTGTAAGCATGGTTTGCTCTAGAATTTTCAGACAAAGATAATTCCACGATATTTTTGAAAATATATGGAATAATAACAATAATGTCTGTTGCTTAATTTAACCAATTATTTGCTATTGAGAATTAAGTATTGGTACGTCTCATTAAGCATTATGATCAAAAACAAAAACACTTCTCTTAGCTATGGACTCAAATACCCAAAATCAAATGTGGGTTAGTAGAGAAACTGACACCAGAGAAGAGTTTCTGGAAAACATCATTGAAGAACAATCTCACTTTTATAAACGAAGGGAACGACCCAGTTCAACCATCGGCATCACAATCGTGAATCCACATGCCTTGAACAAATTAGAGATAACAGGGTGGCCCATAGATATTAGACCATCAATGGCTGACCATAGATGTATAGTTTTTTGCTTCAGCAAATACATGTCAATTGCAGACCAATCAAGAAAGGGTAGAAAATCTAGCTGGAACATCTTCAGGCACCACATAGAATTAACATAATTCTCGGCTGTAGATTCAAACCCAAATGTAATAGATGAGTGCGCTGAATAGCTTAACAAGGCTATCAATATTATATATTGGGTGTCCAAAAAAAAAAGTATCAAAGCGAATCATTTCCCTAGTGAACCAAACACCTTGCCAGAAAAATTGAACCAAAGAGTCATCCTAGTTCCCACAGAGATGAATACCTTATTGCAAAGAATTTTTATAGTTCAGCGCTTAGGAAAAATGACGTACGGCTCTATTAGTGTTCTTAAAACTCATCAGGGTTACGCACAATCACCTGCCGAATCACTAAAATACTCATAGAAACTCATTTACTGCAATGTAGACTCAATAACTCTTCTAGAACATCCATGGAAGTAAATGGTTTAACATAAGCTTCTTAGATAACAACAAGGTCAGAGAATCCGTCCAAAAGCTCGGGACGTCATGAACTGTAACCAGTTGTACTACAACAACTTGAGATAGCATCGTTGCCTAAATCTCAGAACTTTATAAAACCATCCTCATCACTGAGAAAACAATGAAAGTAAGTTTTCTACCAAAACCAGGTAAAAAGATTACAACCTGACAATATCCTTCAGACCAATAACTCTTTCCAACTTTGAGACGGCCCTTTCACATGTGACCCATACCATTGAAAAATCCATCTATCAACAACAACCCACACTTGCTGTCAGTTTTGAATGCACAAGTTCATTTGATTATAAACAATTTTATTCATCTGATGCAGCAATGGAAAAACTTGGTATTCCAGAGTGTATCAGATCCTTGTATATAAATCTACTATGTCCTTGAATGGTCACAGCATAGCTTAGAGGAGAAGAAGTTAGTGTAAATCTAACCCATGGGAACCCTCAAGGGGGTTTTCTATCGCCGGTCGTTCGGAATTTGATTTTGGATACCTTACTTAATAAATTTAAAAAAGGAGCAATCAAGGTCGTTGGCTACTTAGACGACATTCTCCTTTTAATTAGTGGAAAACATGCCCACACCTTTATCAATGTAATGAAAAGGGCAATCAATACTGCTATTGAATGAGGGGAAAAGAAAATGATCTTTCCTCTAACCCATCAAAATCAAGCGCTCTAGTCTTTTATAAAACTGGTAAATTTAGATCAGAATACTTTTCACAATTAAAAATGGATGCCAAAGTGATGAAATATACCACACATATAAAGCACCTAAGTGTTACTCTTGATCAAGGACTTACTTGGACAGAACATTTGAAAAAAAAAAAAAAAAAAAAAAGTAGCCTCCAAGTGTTGTCGTATATGGAATATGGCCAAGGCAATCCTAGGACAAAAATAGGGACTGACCTCAAACAAGTTTCTCTGGTTGTATGAAGCTATAATTATACCTATCATCTCCTATTTGTGTCTAGTATGAGGACATGCAATCACTGCAAAGAAAAGTGCAGGGAAAATATTAAACACCATTCAAAGGAAATCACTTTTGGTAATGACTCATAAGCTATCATCCCCCCCTTACCAATCCTCTCAATCTATTTATTAGAAGATTGGATTTAATTTCAAAAAATGCAATGAAATTCTATTACAATAATATTACTCACACTTGGAGGTACTCCCTTGGGGGATGGAACAAACAAATATGTTTAGATATTTGTCATATATAATATTGAGTGAATTTATAATGTGCTGTTATTCATCATGAAGTTTGATAAAAATACAGGCAATTTTCTCCTTGCCATTCTTCCACCAGCAATTTTCGCCAGGGCAGTTTTCCGTGCACGTCACTGATGGTAAAAAGAGAAGGAGTCAGAATAACAGAAGTATATGCAAAGAACCTTCTGAAGCCCCTATGGTGTTCATGATGAAGAACACAGACACTGAGATGGTCCTGGGTTTCATAAGAAGTGAGAGTTACATCATTTAACCTTACTTCTTCAAGCCCAAGCAGAGGCTGAAAAAAGAGGTCCACTTGGACGTGGTTAATCCCTGGATGGACAAATACACTGCAATGCTCAGTAATCCAATTCTTAAGTAAAAGTGCACTTATTATATATAACAAAATATTTAAGTTTCTGCTTTCATAATTTAATTATTTCGTTAAACAGTTCAGTGATTATATACATGAAGGAACTTTACTCGAGACAGTTTAAACTATAATAACTTTATTGATAATTATTTTATTCACTAGTATAGAAACATGAACTATTAGTTTTTGATAACTCAAACACTAAATCCTACAATACTCGCCCTATGATCAGAGTTTCAGGGATTACAATAAAATAATATAATATCCCAAAACGTAAATGAGTCATTAAATATAGTATGTACAAAAATGAGAAAATAAGGATAATGTCAACACATCAATAATGATAAAAAAATAAGTAGAACTCCAAGACTATAATAAAATATGTACGTATAAGACCATTAGATGCAGATTATAGCAAAAAAGTGCTACGTTACTTGTTATAAAATTTGAGAGGTTGTCTTAGATTTCATATGCTATTGAAAAACGACCGATTGAAACTGAGTCTGTGCAATGGTCGGTGCCTCATATCCAATTTGAAAATCTGACTCTGCTTAGATATAACATGGAAGGATCCAAGGTAGGTTAGTAACAAATTAGGCTGAATCGGCTAGTTTTTAATAAATACGTAAAAAGTTTGCCACAGGGATGTGATTGCAGACTCCACTCTCCAAAGATGCATTGGGAGGATTCAAAAGGGTGCATGCTTTATGCCCATGAGTATTTCAGATAGGTACCTATTGTTAGAACTATCTTGAGATCCTGCTAACGACAAGATAAGTCTTGGAGCCCACCCCAACACGTGATGCATGAAACAAAAGCATTTCATCAGGATGGGAGGCAATTAAGTTCTTAAAATGAGACCTCTATCCAAGAAAAAGTTTGATCGAAACATTTAACGATTATATTCGATTCCAGATGGTAGAAAGTTGTGACTAAATTGTAAGCTACAAGGAGTTGTCCCAAGGGATATCATAATGTTCCATAAATTCTGCTCCCGAGTCAGAATGAACTAAATGTCTACTAAATGTAGACACCAAAACAACAAAGAACTGTCAATTATTAATTAGATGCTCTGTCAAGAACTATTAGTTAAAATAGGAAACATTTAGGAAGAAGAAACGATTTCAAAATGTCAATATGGATTGAACTATATCGACTAGAGTTTTGGTCAAAAAGCTTTGATTATGAGGGTCTAGTATAAGCTCTGGCTTTATTCTTTTGTCATTACAAATATCCCTGGGTCCATGATTTAGTGAAGAAGAACCGAGAACCGATGGATAATATGTTATGACCAAGCAAGTTCAAGCCAGGTTAAGTCCTCCACACTTTCCCTCCAAAAGCCAGGATGTAGTTGATTGAAGCTTCGACAACACTGTAAATACTTAAAATATATCCAAAGTAGCATAGAAAAATAGAAACCGTGAAACGACAGGGCTGCATTTGTTAGCCCAAACAATTTTTGAATATGCTCTAAGAGGCCGCCCATGGAATTAATAATACCAGTCTTTTGAACTTCACTAGAATTTTATGGCACGCTTTGAATAAATCGAGTTTTATAAAGTATTTTATACCCACTCAGCCACTAAGATTTTCTATGAGGGGATACCTGTTCAACTCAGAGTCTCTCCACATTGGATAGAAGTATCCGCACAGCCCATAGCCTCTTGAGGTCTTTCCACGAAGTAGGTGACCAATGGGAATGGGAAATAAAAGTGTCAGATCACTCATAAACCCACAAGTCTGTTGATTTAGTTCTTCAAGAGTTCCTTTGTCGATCCACTAGGTTTCCTTTCCTTTTGGAAAAATGGAGTACCTGAAAAGTAAATAGAGTGTATGGCTGATTTCATAACTATCGAAGAGAGAAAGGAAGAGCGTCACTCATAAACTCCTCACATCGAGCTCTTTAATCTACTCTAATAACAAGGGGAAATAATTTATTTTTATAAAATATGGAAGCTTTTTTTTCTTTTTTGCATTTTCTAATTGTCAACAGTAAATTATTATGGGCGGATTAATTTTTTAGAAATTGTTATGGAGAATGTAATATTTATTTTTTAATAGATATTACATACAATCAATAGATGTACTTGACTTATATAAATTACATAAAAATAAGTATCAAATGTTATACTTTTTTGAGTTAATAGTATATACAGTCAGCTGCTTAGGATAATACAAGAGTCAAGTAATGAAATCAGGTGAAAGGAAAATATGGTAAATCTTTGTTAATTTCAAAAAGCCATTCGAGCATCCTCCCCATTGACAAGTAATTGTCAGGAGGAAAACAAGGTTCCGAGAGTGAGTTTTGTCTTCATTATATAATAAATGTCTATGAGGGTGTACTACCTCAGTTCTGATCAGCTGAGGGCATTATACTTTTCCACAAAAAGTAGATGAAACCAGAACCAGTATGAACCAGATGTTGTTCTTGCTTTTGTACTGTTTGGCTTTCTTTCAAACATTGTCTCGGTTTTTCTTGTTTGTTGTGATTTGCTCAACTACTTCTTCTTCGGCTAAATCTGAGCTTGGTATAGGCGTGAACAAAACACTATTTGAATTAAAATATGGTCCTTCAAATAGTTTTTTGTCTTATTTTATCGAGTACAACTGCAGAGTTCATA
This sequence comes from Lepeophtheirus salmonis, assembly GCF_016086655.4. NCBI lineage: Eukaryota > Metazoa > Arthropoda > Copepoda > Siphonostomatoida > Caligidae > Lepeophtheirus > Lepeophtheirus salmonis. The sequence continues at coordinate 25,025,326 of NC_052144.2, forward strand.
AGCTCAATGTAATCACTATCTTCGTTGCAGAAGTATATTAGTCTTTATTGAGAGTTTTTTAAATGCCAATATAAAAACATGTACTATTAGGTTTTTATTACTCAAACACTAGATCTTAAATACATATTTATGTAGAAGTATATAAAAGGTGCTTCACTAGAAAATTAAATATAATAAATTTACTTATCTGTTTTATTACTTTCAAAAATTGGTCTTGGTGCCTTTGAGACAAATACATTATTTTATACGATAGGACATGATGAAAATAAAAATTTACAACCTTTTCGTACTTAATTTTTTGCAAAGCGTCATATTTTTTATTTTTTTTCTCTCTCATTTTCGATCAGTGACAGTTCATGTGAATTGTCTGAACATACATCCCAACCCCAGAGGGTGAACAAATTACTTTCAATACATTTTGTGTATAGTTTAGACGTATGAGTTCTTGCATTATCCTATTGAACAATTGCTATTCCCATGCTTCTGATTTTTTTTTTTTTGCCAAGTTGGAGATTCTTTCTGCTATTTTATACACGAAATGCAACTCAGAGAGGCCTTGGTTTGACATCATTCCCGACACCATGATCTTTGGTGGAGGTTTCATCACTTCTATTGATGGAAAATTTTATCTTGTACAGCTCCACATTTGAGGCGTAAGAGAACTTATTGCCTCTTTTATGTGCACAAGAAACGTTTCCAGTCTTCCACTTTCAGTTTCCTTACCTCAAAGCAGAACTTTAATCTTGCTCTGTTTCTCCGTTAGTCTCTGCTCTTTCTGTTTCTTGAAGGTATGAAAACATTCTTTTTTTTTTAAATAATGATATTTTGTATCTTTAATGACTATATATTATTTGCCTGTGAACCGTTATAAAAGTTTACACAAGGATTGAAGACATTTTCCTTTAGACTTTGCAGTGATAATTTTTTCCATTCTGTTCAGCTTTTCATGTTGACCTGCCCAAGGCTTGTCTTCAAAGCTTTGTACTACTAGTTTTTGGTGGTTCATCATAGAGAAACTGAAAGTTTGGATACCTCAATAGCTTTTCCTCTACATTTTCATTAATTGTTGCCTGAAAAAGGCCAACTGCACCTAAATGAGTGGTTTGCCTAGGATTTACAATATGTTTAGTAAAAAAAATAACAAACGATATTGATCAAAAATAAAAAAACACTGTCTTATGTATCATTATATAAATTTTATTGATATCAACTTCTTTGCTATAGAGTACTGATTATCATGTCAAGTTTAGCAAGTCTCCAAAACCGAGCTAGCCTATCTTTTCGGAAACGGGACAGTGACACACATTACTAAAACACGCTTTATTTTCTTAGAAAGTGACCCTAAGTTTTAGTTACATGTTTATTGTGTTTTCTATCATCTTATTCAAGACTAGCGCCAGTGTTACCGGTCTAGACGAGTCAAAATGTTTCCTATTATATCCACCTTGTCTTGTGCTTGATTGTTATTATAATCCAGATAATTTTATTTTCAATCGAAAAGCTTATATAATAAATTATTGTTTATACAAGTCATTAATACCTTGGTGCTCCAACGCTAAATCATATGATATGTTCACCGCAGTGTTGACATGAACTAAAATAAAATTTTTAACAAAATACCTAAACTCATATATATATATTATACTTATGTATGTTATATGGATAATAGTTTACCTTCTTGACACCATATTATATATAAACAAAACTTTGAGGTACTAATAAAAAAAAATTTGAGGAGACGACAGTATAACAAGATGAGTATTTTTATAAAGCAAGAATATTATTAACACTCTTTATGAAGTAGGAAAACAAGTTATATAATTAAAGAGTTAGCCAACATCTTATGTCGGCATTTAATAAAAAAGGCATAACATGTATATAAATTATAATCTTGTCATGATCATAATTATATAATATATATAGGGTAATTCTTTTAAGTCAAACAATTCAATGCTGACTTGACTCATTTTTTTATAATATTTGATTTGTCATTTATTAAATGGTTTTACACTTTATAATATAATTTATTCGCATAGTCAACTGCATTACTTTAATCATTAATAGCGATAATATATTTTAATTTTGGAAATGGTGCAAAATTATAACCATTATACAAAAAATATAGCCTTTTGTCCCTTTTTATATCCAAGTTGTCTTTATTCTGTTCGTTAAAACGACTTAGAGAATATAGGTGGGGGTCAAGTGTTTAAAAAGTGCTTTTTAATATCAATACAATAAAATATTAACTAAATACAATTTTACCTATTAATAATATCATGTTTAATTAATCTAAAGTAGTTATTTCCGTTAGATTGCCTAGTATTATAATAACTCTTACTTTATTTATGTCACCTTAGAAAAAAAAGTTGACTAAGGAAGATTGTTGATATCATGCAAATTCTACCACGACTGCATTTCAACATAAAAATTGTACAAATGGTATCTTTGCTTCAGAAGTTATAATTATCAAATTAACGGAGGTGGGATGATGTCCTTTTAGTAAAATTTATGTAAACTGTAGATTCAAAAAAAAAAAAAAGGTATATATAAAGTATTGATTAAAGTCTCAAGTTTTTGCTCGAAATTCCATGTCTTAAAATATTTAAAGTTTTCAGTTAAAGTTAATAACTATTTGAAAATATTATTTCAATTGGTTGAATATAGTTGCATTTATTAAGTTTAACTAAACATTTTAGTATTACATTTTCTCCATCTAACTTAGGAATTGTCTTTGAAGTCCATATACATTAATTATATTTTTTTCTCTTCTTTTTAAGTATAATAGTTCTACAACTATTTTAAGTGTTTTATACTGACATAAATTATCCCACTATATATTAACATTATCATCAATACAAAAGATATTCAAATCGGAGAACCAATAGTTTATGAAATAAATGTAAAAAAGTATGGTAATTTAATTGTATATTACTATATACCTTATGGTTTTTAAAAACTGCTAAGAATATTGTTTCTGCAATTCAAGCTGTAGATCATAGTCGTTGCTTTAAAAATCATAATCTTCAGAGAAAAGGAAGGTATCTATGAGTCAAGCTCTACTAAACTATGACTGTTTACTTCAATTAATTATTTTTATAAGAGAAACATCAATGAAAAAAAAAAAAAAAGGTAGAAATGGAAGTCTGTAATATTAATTAATTTGTACAAAAAAAATGATTATTCATTATAGTCTAGAGAAAAGTATGAAACAAATCTTGGTATTGAGGCCTTAGGCTTACAAACTGTGATGTACAGAACTGGGCAGCAAAACATGAACTGTTCATTCTGCTACAAACGAAAAGGCATTGATAAAAATATACATGCAAGAACAACCATAGCCGTACTATTAACAACAATAATTAACTTTTCATATCAAGGACAAAACAATATATTGGAAAATAAGGAATATTAAATACTTAGTTCAGAAATCTGTCCTCTCTACCATAAAACACCAATAAGTTTTTATTTGACTATTTTGGCAATTATTAAAACAGGGCGTTAAGAAAAAGCACTTTTAGACATTCTTCCTTATAACCACGTTATCTTCTTTGGGGAAACACATCTATAATTTATCATTTTGGCTGTTCCTGTACTTGACTTTAATCTAAAACCACAACATTATCATCAATGGCGAGATTTTCCTTCATTGTCTATCATTTGACTTTCTTCTGAAGAGCAAAATGTATTATTTCTTCCAAAGATCCCTTATTCTTTTCGAAAATGTGTTTCACATCCTCAATCAAGATTCATGACATGCACTATCTTCAACCATCTTATCTTGGAAATCCATCACATTAAATCCGATTGAAAAAAAAATTATTTTACATTAGTAGATAATCTAGTTAGTGGTTTGCTGTTTATAGAATTTTTAATCTATATTAAAGCTGTATTTATCTGATTGGGGCTCAAGCGTGCTCATCAAAATTGTCGATTAAATAAAGTATATGTTAACTTAAGCATAGATTCTCAAGCTCAACCCTGGTTAAGTGCTCATGGTTCACTAAATTTCCATTCGAACCCCTGTTCTGTAGCTCGTTTCGAAAAAAAGTACTTATCGTTTTGTAAAAACTTCTGCATAATTCTCAAAGTAGCCACAAAATTCTTCCCATTGTCACTACATATAACTTTGGGAAAGAGACATATATCTTTAGTAGAAGCTTTTGATCTATTTTATAATAAACCTTGAATAGACAGAGTATTCATCTGAAGTTTGAAAAAATGGGGCACACCAATATCTGCTCTAGAAATGGACAAACCTTTCCATATTTGAGATTGAGGTATAGCAAGTATTTTTGTCATTTGAAACAATTGTCGAATTTAGTTGTTACACTGTTCTAGGATGAATAGTCCAAAAACGTTGTGAAGTGCAGCCAATATGCTATTTGATCAGGCATGGAGCAGTCTTAAATGCTTGAAATTAATCATTAGTATTGCTACCCATGATTAAGATAGGATATTAGGCCTTTTCAGTCACATAATTGATATAACAATGTTTTTCTTCTCCTTGTAATAGGTTTTTGACTCAATTGCAGTAAGGATTTAAAGATACTAAAGGATCTTTTGGTGAAGGTATATTTTTCTAATCTTCCATTTCAGATGCCATATACCTACTTTGTTGATGTTGTAAAAATAAATTTCCCTGCGTTTTCAAATTCCTTTAGAGTGCATTTTCGATTTTTTTTTAATATACTACCCACTATAGGTATTTCAACATACAACACATAATTTTTTTCAATTTAGACCGTCATAAAAATCTTTGTAATAAGCAATCAATAATGTTATCATATCTCCAACAAATGATGAGAAAACATTCCTCTACACATCAACTGAATTACCCTTCTAAACTTCATCTACCAAACAAAAAATATTTGGTCGAAATTTATACTTTTTACTCAACCAATTTGGTTCACGAAAACTTATTTCACATGAATGCCTCCATTTTCAAGGACTGGTAAATTATCTTATTATTTCTTGAATAAACTCAACATTATTCCCAATAAAAATCCTTTACCAAATGGAGTTAGAATTAATTCAGTGCCATACAATCATTCAGTCGATCTGAGCAAACGGATTTTTTATACGAATAGGCATGATATGCAAAAAAAATTCCATCATTTTTAGCAGCTAATATATTATTTTTGAGGTACTAATTTCTATAGAGGTTTTACTCGAGTAAAGAAGAGTTAAAAACTTAACCTGCACTTTTTATTTAGTTTGAATTTGCAAAAACAACATGACTACTTAATGTACATCTTTGGCACGACGCATAACAAAAAATATTAGATTTTGTATCGGAGATATTCGTCTGAATTAGTATAATATCCTCATTTTTTCCTTATTCTAAGAAATTGATGAGATAAAAAATAATTAAGTAGCCAATTTAAATACAAATCTTCTACCATAGCTTTTGTTGCAATTTGATGATCTTTTTTATAGCATTTAGTATTCCATTACACTGCCAGATTGTAGAATTTGCTGAACATGCAATTCCAAATACTTGTGTTAACAAAAACAATATTCTCTGATTCTTTATTCGTTCTCCATAAAAATTGAGGAAAATCCTTGTTTTGAAAAAATACCTGACAATACATTTTTCAATATATGCAACAATAACAACCTTATAAAAGCACCATCTAAAAAGTATGTCAATTAAATTCAATTACAACTTTAGATCTATGTCAAATATATTATTTGTCCAATTTAGAAAGTTCTCAATGTTGACCAATTAAAAGGAATATTAAGTCATAATATATTTTTTAACAACCATATATAAATACAGTCTAATATTTCATAGACATAATTGAGTCAATTATAGGCTTCGTATACAAGTTTAGAGCCCTTATTTGATTTTAGAAACTTACATTTGTCCTGATACAACCTTTTCAATGAAATATATCTATTTATCATTTATTGTGACAATCCATTTTGGATACTTTAAGTGCAATAAGCAACGTCTCCAAAGAATTAACAAGAATAGTTTAGTAATAGAAATTTACAATAATTCATCGAAAACTAAATAGTAAATTATGAGAAAAATCCTTATAGCTTGCTTTTTGTTGACGGACCACATACTTAGTTAGTGGTTGTTTTACTTCGCCATGATGTAGTAAATAAAACAATAATTCGTTCTGAATGTCACTATGTATCTTCTTCAATAAGGTCAAAGATCACAAGTCTTCATTAAAATTTTTTTAATCAACTGTGAAATTTGGACTAAACTTTGATTCAGCATAATTAAATTTACTTATAGCCAAGCTCCCCCTTCATCCTCAAAAAAATCATTTCATTTTATTGCTAAAGACATATATATTATTCTGTTCTAAAACCTTTTTGTAGATGAAAGAAAATGTTATTAAGATCTTTTGTTCGCTCAAAGAACATCCATTTTTTTGTTTCAAAGCTATATTCTTCTACTTTCCAAAATTGACTTATATCTGGAGCTATTTTATCAATAGATATTTGATGCAAAATAGAATGTTATTTATACTGAGTGGTCCGTTAAAATCTCAACACTTTGAATTTTAAACTTCAATAAGACATAATTTTTTAATTAAGTATAGAATTTCAACAAAATTAATTCTATAAATATATGTATGTATATCTGAGCTCTTTTAATTATTAATGTAACCGCTATTAGCGCCAATGATCGCTTTCAGGCGGCCGTGGAGGGCCTGGCATCCGATGAAGAACATTATAGGCCTTCTCCTTGATATGTACCCAAAAAAGTGCTATTGAGGGGGTTGGCATCAGGGGTGTAGGGGGGGATCAAAAAGTTTCAAAAAAGAGTTTAAAAAGATTAATTCAAAAATGTCTTGCAACGGAAGAGATGGCTTTATTTCATTAATAGTGTCATAAGTGGCCTCTCCACCCTCACAAGGCTCTTTTCACATACTTTTTATATCAAGGGAAAGTCTGGTTTGAAAACCAGGGATCTCTTGCATAGGCTCTCACAGAATTGCTGGTATTGGTCTGAGCTGTTTTCTTTGACTCCTCCTGCTCCAGTTTGGCCTATTTGGCAGACCCCTTCTTCCTCTTCACCGTTCCGGACTTGCTGACGGCGTAGACGGTGGTCCTGGAGACGCCCAATTGCTTGGAGTACACGAATGGAAATTCGTCGATTACGTTTAAGTGTCCTTTTTTCGACTTCTACGTAAGTTTCAGAGCTCAAGTTCTATCTTATTTTTTGTAATTTATTGTTTATGCTTTAATATATCAAAATATGAATTAATTTCAATCACTCAACCTAAATTAATTATTGAATTAGTAAGTGTTCAGATTTCAACGGACCGCCCGGTATTACTTATTTTCAATGTTTTTTCTGACTATCCCTCCCAATTTATTTCTTCTGGCATAGGTTTCACCAATGTTTCCAATGCAAAGTGAATCTATAATTAAGATCCTCTACATCATATCGGCATCTACAAGGAAACCAAGTCTTCAATATCATCTGCTAATTCCAAATAGGATAGATTACAAATGTTTTTAATTGAAATTTTTTCTTTTGTAATCAGATATTTTTCTCACTTCAAATCCATTCATCTCAATTTTCTTACGATTATTTGCCTTAATATTGAAATGAAGTCAATGGTAAATATTTTCTGTGTACTCCATTTTATCAGCCTCCGATATAGAGAGATTAGTCCTGGTTCCTTTCAGACCTAATGTCAGTACTAAATAAGGTGGAGCATGACAACTTTGGGAACTTACATCAAAGATATTAGGCTCAGGTGTATGCATCATTCCTAAACCACTTTGAGCCAAAGGTTATGAGCGTTGATCCTTTATTTTGAGATGCATGTCCCCTGCTTTGAATCCCTTCTTACTGTCAATGTTCCAGAATTTGAACAGTAGACTCTTATTTCAAAAAATATACATATATTTCTTCATTAACATCGGTATAAGTTTCAACCTAACAAAATAGTAAGAAATCTGTACGGTTTTAAATAACACTTTTCAAGTTCTATAGCATATTTAATATTTAACAATACTAACAGCCAAACATTTACGTGACAGATTTAATTTTTCAATTTACTATAGTATATTTATATATGGGTTTGAGTGTTGATGGCTCTTTTTACTTCCAATTATAGGAATTTGTTCTTTATTCATTGTTTTATCGCCAATGAAATAGTCACAAGATATTTTATGAGACCCTATACCAACAGTTACATCACTTTATAACGTTTAATCATAATCAATTAAAGGGGGAGAAAAGGAACTTTTTGTCTTTTTTATTATAATTATTGAATGATTAATTAGAAAATGAACACTTAATTCTTAATTTGATTTATTTGAATTTCAAATAAATATATAATAGAAAGAACATGATACTAAAAAAAAAAAAGGAAGAAGTGCAAATATTAAGTGGAATATATTTGTGCTTTTATTGTTATTAAATGTAAATTGCAATAAACCTATTAATCAATGTCAAAAAACCCTAAAAATATTTATGAATGTTTTTTAATGTATATATATATATATGTAAATAGTGATCTCAAGAACTTGGTTTTAATTGAATGTATAATAAATATTATCAATCCATTTAAAAATGTGATAGTTTAATATATAGTATATTAGGGCAATATTTTTGTATTTAACTTATTTATTTTGTATATTGAAATAAGTGAACTGGAGAAGGGTAGAGCATGGGTCTCATACTATGTATCATTCGCCTGTGGAGGCCCTGAAAAGTCCATTACACGCACAATGGCAAAGCATTATCCGCACGAGGTTTATTAATGAAGACAGATTTCATTACAAATAATTGAATGCCATTAAATGTAACTTTCAAATAATGGAAAAATATGGTTCTACCCCATTTACCTTGTTTGTTATAAGGCTTTAAAGAGTTTCCCAATTTATCTGGAACACCCTGTACAAGCATGCTTTTTATTCCTTTGACTCTACTTTTTATCGCTTATACTGTTTGTATTATTTTGACATCTTGAATATGATTATATGCAATTCTTTATTCTTCATGATAAAGCAAAGTTTAAAAACTATTCGCATGTTTAGTAATTTTTAAAGCAGATTTAGCGAATTTAAATAACTATTTTGTTTAAAAGTCGTTTCTTTTTTGTTTTTCTTTAGATTCTTCTTCTTCATTTTAATGTAAGAAATAAGGTTGTGCCTTGCAATTTCGGAAGTCAGGAGGGTTTTTACATTTTTCAAAATTATTTTATTATGGCTTTTATTTTATATAATACAGACAGCCTCATCAAAAACAGATGGGTACTAATTTTATGTCCGAAAATTAGCTTAAAGTAATAAATATTTGATAGAACTTTGTATCAAAATTAAAAATTATTTTTTTAACTATAAGAATAACATATGAAATCCTGTGAAAAACCTTAAACTCATGTTGCTAATACTATTTTTAAATAGGAGTTAATTTTTTCTCGATGTCTAAATATTTATATAAAGTTCCAATACCAATTTTCCAACTAAAATATTTTATAAATGACATTATTGTTATATTTTAATTAACAATACTAAGCTTTATAAATGTGGACAGTTTGAAAAAATAAATTCAATCGTATTTAAAAATGATTTTTCCTAGAACTCAAAATATAAAAAAACTATCTGACAATAAATTATGAATATGAAAGAAAAGTCTTGCAAAACTCATTTTTAAATAGGTAAATAGAACTAAACTTAATTTTTAAGTAACTTATTTTTCTAAGCATTTCAGATATACAGAGATAATTACACTCAAGTGATCAATATATATCAATAAAGAATAATATATTATATAAGGTGGGGTTCCTTTTATTCAATAATAGAATACTAATGTGATTTTCATCCACATGTAAAACCCCTTACAAAATGAAAAAAAAAATCACACAAATGATTGGTTCCATATTATACATGTCCAATCTTTTGAAATAAATATTAAGTTTCGAAATAAATAAGACATTTTTTAAATTGTATTTCTGTTAAATTTTGCCTCAAACTTATAAAAATATAAAAAAAGTAATGGACCAGTGACGAAAAAATAATTGTATTTACAATCATAATTAACGCGATAAACTCTTTGAATGAGGCAATCATACATTTTATTATTTTTTTCCTTTTCTTTGTAAGAGTGAGATTTAGAGATTATATTATTTCTTTTTATCGAAAAACTCAACTACTTTCTCACATTTGGACCTGATATTGAAGATGAAAATGTTTAATGGCCCAACATAAACCCATTTAATATCAAACTAAACACAAATATGAAGCATAGAAGAAAACAAAACTCTATCATTATTAACCGTATTGCATTGTGTCCTCAAAATATAATTTATTTATTTTTTTTCATGAGAGGAAATATCATTTAATCCCACGGGTAGTCCAAGAAACAATGGTCATAGAATATGAGCAAATACCTTATAAAACTTGTATATCAGTGAATCATGTTGGGGTTTATACGTAGTAAATAGTTTTTTCACAATTTTGAAGTATAAAAAAATACTAACATAAACACATTTGAAATCACTTTTTTACTCACATATAGGGGTACAATATTTGTCTTCTGGTATTTTCCATTAAAGAGCATTTTTTGTATGGTGTCATTACTCTAAAACCAGTCATTTTAGAGCAAAATAAAACAACAAATTTTATAACAATACCATCCTTATTTCTATGTTTACGACAGCTCAATTCTGTTCATTTTTAAAGCTACAAAATAAAAATTTGTATATTTTGTACAATAACAATATCTTCAAATATGTCTAGAAATGTGTTTTTAATTCGAAGAAACACAGTCAAGTTATATAAAAAAAAAATGACAACAGTTTTTTGGACCATTCGTAAGTAGGTAGTCGTGGTATTAAGATTTATCTTTTGTAATGAATAAATCCCGCTTATCTTTCAGATATGTAAATAAATATATACGCTTAAATATAAACTTAAATATTTTTCTTGCACTTATGCTATTTTAAATGTAGACAGCGTGTAACAGTAATTCATTTCTTCGCCTAAGGTCTTATAACAGGCAATTGATGTTAATAAGAATCCTAATTCAATAATAGTATCAGCTTTCTCCTCATACTCTCTAAAAATATCATCCTTACTCATAGAATGAAACAGAGAAACCAGATAGCAATTGTGGTCCAGCTCAATAACTTTTACACAAATCGTAAACCAATCTTTGTTTTCAACATGGTTCAATAACGTCTATGAAAACAGTTTATAGACTCATGCAGTATTATGGAAAGCAATGATCATAAATCGTTGCATGTCAGTTTTCGTAAACCAAGGTTGACTTAAAGTGTCCTTACTAAGAACCAATGTTATCAAGGAACAACATGATTTGGACATCAGTAAAAAAGGCTTTGGTCTTATTTCAGTTCAAGCTCATGTTAGATAATAATCAGAAAGGTTTATTTCTCTGGATTTTTGGATCCTCTTTCCCAAGGATTTCTTGGTGTTTGATACTTAAAATGTTTTTCATAAATGTGTAATTAATTATTTAAAAATATAAGTATAAGTTTAGTATACGTAATTTATTATTAAAATGTTGGTAACATATTGAAAATTCACAAAACATAAGTTATTTAATAATTTATGTCAAGAAAATGCATTAACTATACATGAAGCACCGTAAAACACCTTGAACAAAACAATAAATGAATAATTAATTAAAACCAGAGTAGGTTTGTCTCTTTGCACGGGAGATAAAGAATCTAAAATAAATTTGGAATTCTTCTGCATAAAGCGGCGATCACACATAGCCGATTTTGCCTTAAGTGGGCGGCGTTGCAACGCAAAAAAATGGAAAAATCGGAGGTTGTCACAAATGTTGTGCGATTGTTGTACGATTTACAAACGATTTTTGGAGGTTGCAAGGCCTAATGATTTTTTGAAGCGTTCAAAAAAATTCGATCCGTCTCACGACATTTTGTCGTCGTGAAGGGTGTTGCAACAGAATCGCTAAGTCGCGGGACTTGCGTACGATGGTCACCCACAAGTGCCGCAATGGATGTGCAACTATCGCAGGACATATTTTTGCTAGTCAGTGACACGTCGTGCGATGATGAAGGGGGTGTAGCAAGACACTCATGCGACTCTTGCAGGACCATCGGTACACTGCCCTAAGACAAATATAAATACATTGAAAATTTCGATGGTCAAGATTTCTGGAATGGCAAAATCGGTAGGCCATCGTTTGGAGACGTCTTGTATGCGTGAGCTTGGCTTAATATAAAACAAAAACTGTAAAATTTCAAGAATTATTCTCGGAGCATGTTGATGCTAGTATGTATCTTTGCACCCTTTTTTTATATGAAGATGGAGTAGTTTTGTCTAGCATTGTCCGGACATTTCAATATTAAAATTAATTCTCAACTCTTTTTTTTTTTTTAAAGGATTATAAGTTGACGAAAAGAAAAAAAATATTCAAGTTAAACTATCATTAGCTCAACTTTCTTATTTTTGTCAAAAATCCTTTATTTATTTATCTCTTCTCTAAATCTACTTTTTAAAAAGCATGAAAAGATGCATACCAATATGTAGTAAGAATCATTCTTAAAATTTCACGATGTTTATTTTTTGTTTCAAATGAAATAGTCATTTGTTAGTCAAAATATCATTTTTAAAATAATTATATTTTAAGACCGCCATGCCCTTGAAGGGCAAAAAAGTTTTACCAGAGCTATCACTTGAGTTGTACAGAACCTATATAAAAATTTTCAGAAAAATTTATCCATTTTTTTGGCCGTAATTCCAGAACTCCCCCCCCCCTCTCCAACACACACACAGACATTTGCATTTAATACATGTTTGGATTTGGAGAAGTATTAACTATTTTTGGATCTATCACGATCCGTTTAAGATGTATATTCTCTTCTTAAAACTTAAATTAGATTACTTTAATTTTACAGTATATATTTCCTTGCATTAATAAACTGAGAGATGGGATTCTGAAATCTTGCTTATGGACACTTTCCTGGGGAATTATAGTCCCTAATAATCACCTACTATTGAAAGAGAAATGGGGAACTTGTTTTCCAAAGAAATTCTAAAAATAGTAAGTATTATTGTCTCCACTTTTATCCTTTCGTTTTTTGTTTTTTTGGAAGATTGATTTTAATCTCAAATAATGAGGTTTTAAAAAAACTTTATTGAAAACATGAAAAAAAAAAAAAAAAAATAACGCAAAAATCTATTTCGCCATATTTTCAAACACAAAAACAAGGTTCCTTAATAAAATTACTTTCACAAGTATTCATCAAAGTCAGACTTTAGCCAATTTCTCAAACAAAAGTTGACAAAAAGGATTCAATTTTGTCCCAAAATAACTGTCACTACATTGTAGAATTATGACGTAAATTTGTTAACCTTTGTTTTTTTATGCTTGAGAAAAATCATCTGTTATAAATGTCACATATTAAAACTTTTCTCAACTTTCCTACTTGTTTAAAGTTGATTTTTGATTTATAAACTTTTTCTGGCGACGTCTTGTACACCAAATACCCTAACATTCATATAAGTTTGATTGTGCAGGGTGGTCCAGATAAATAGAAGGTGTAATTTCTTCCTTGGGCTACTCCATCCATCCAGTAAATGTAAATTAAAAGTGCAAAACCAGAACACCGGCAAATGTACGAGATAGCCTGGGTCTGCCAAAGCTTCCGGTGCTTTGTGAACAAAGTTATTTAAAAAAGTTGGATCTTATTAAATGGAACTTCGAAATAGTAATAAAAATATTGAAAGATTTTCCCAATTTATCTGGACCACTCTGTGCATACATTAATAAACTAACCATAGCGGAGAAACAAAACTTTTTCTACCGGAAACTTAATTCCAAACAATAAAATGACAGCCACCTAAAAGCAACAGTAACAATCAGAAATCCCATGAGATGATTATTACTTTATAAATATATAATATATATACTAATAATACCATTTGAAGGGATAGATTTTCTCCTTATGAAGAATGAGTAAAGCTAATCTGAAACATTATCTGGTAAGACGATTAGAGCCAACAAGAGTAGAGAATATTGTATAAACACATTAGTCAAGACAACTTCCATTGGCAAAGCTCTAAGACTAATTCATTTCTCATATTATATTTGTGTACATAAGAACCAGAATGTCCTTACGGATTATCATCAAATATTTGATGTATGTATTTTATCCATATAATCAATTAAAAGAGAATGCGTATCGTGTTGCAGCTTTTATATTAAAAGAAGAGCAAGAGAAATGTACTTTTGATGAAAAGTACTAAAGACTTAGCCTAAGATATCAGTTATATATTTTTATTACATTACCACATACAAAGTATTATGATCCATTGTTCTATAACTATGCAATACATCATTTTATATTCTGAGAACAGCTCCAAAAAGCAAAAAACAGCACCCATTTTTAAGTCAGGTTACGCATGCCCAAATTTTCAAATAAAATTATAAAGGCTTTTCACATTTTCACGGTGTTAGCTGTTCCCTGTAACTTCATGTTACAGTTTTTTTTATACAATTTTGTTGCCATGGTTATGATTTACGAAGCAACACAAGACTTTGGTGACCAGAGTATTCTCGGTACTTTTAAGACACACCAGTCATTGATAATTGATTTTCCTAGTCTACAGCTCCCATAATGCTTATCAATCCACTGACTGTCTTTTGCAATATTTAATATTACAGTATTAAATAGTATTTAATCAACAGACAAAATTCAATTCTCTTGAAAATTACAAAACTGCGGTTATAAAACGACTATCATCTCTAAACTAACAATGAGAATGAAATGAAATTTTGACACATACTGATTGAAGATTAGTACAAATTTAAAAAAAAAAACGTGAGTATGTCAATCATGTTGCATATGGGTATGTGTTATACCGGGGACTCATTGAGTGATGTGGTACTTTTTGTCTCTATTTTTTTTTTTGGATGGTCTTTCATTAGTTTCTGGGTTAGAAACATATTTTGGAAATTATTATCGTGGTTTATAATATTTTTGTATGAGTTATTATTATGGATCTACCCTAACGATGAATGACAGAGAAGAAAGGGGAGTGGGGGATGTCTGTATTTGTATATAATATCTGTTGTGTGATAATAATATAGATATTTATGCGTGTACAAAAATCAATATTATTTTCTCCAAAATTTTTAGACACAGATATAAAATATTCTTGCAAAAAAGTGCACAATTTGTTCAATGATGCGTATCATATTTACTTATTTAATAATTAATGTAGGTTGAATAATTGAAATTAATTTATATTTTGATATATTAAAACATAAACTCACTGACAAATTGGTGCTGCATGGTGGGCTCGAACACAAACTATATTGCATTGGGATTGGAGGTGAACTATTGCAGTGGATTTCATCTTGGGTCAGAAATTGAGAATAGCGAGCTCTGATAAACGGCATTGGATCAACTAACTTCAATAGGTGTCCCATCCTCGGTACGTCAGGGTAGTGTCCTTGGACCTACCCTCTTTTCGGTCTATATTAAGGACCTATGTGACAACCTCAGATCCAAAATATACATGCTTACGACACAAAGCTTGTTTACCACTCTGAAGAGGAGGGCAAACATGACCTCCTCAGAGAATTTCTGAGGTAGACCGACCCTTACAGAATTCCTGTAAATCTTGAAAAGAGCTTTTATGATATTTCAGGGCGCTCTGTTGATCTTGGATGGATGACATCTTCTAATATAAAACTCAGCACTCACATTTATGATATTGTTGGAAAAGCAGAGTGCTTGGGCTTATGAAAAGGAGTTTTTAAACCAGAAATATGAAGCTGTTGAAGAAGTTTTATGAAGCAAATGTTATGCCTATTTTAAACTACGCTTCTCAGTTGTGGAATCCAATGTATAGAAAGGAAATCGAAGCTCCTGAAAATGTACAGAAACGCTTTATTAAGATGGTATGCGGCGATATATTCTACATCTAGTCGGGTTCTTGTTGCTTGAAAAGAAGAGTAAGTTTCAGGACGTGGTGATGATGTTTAAAGTTATTAATCGACTTACACATTGTAATATCAAGCCCTAAGTATGTAGTAAGGTGTACAACACTAGGTCGTCTTCCAATTTTGACTTAGTTCAGCCATCGGCAAATACTAATTATCTCCAACATAGCTTTTTTAATCGAACTATATGGATATGGAACAGTCTCCCCGAAGAAGTGAGAAGAAAGTCTTCACTTTACGGTTTTATGAGAATTTTAATCCACATCTACTTAAACTTCACACCACATTAAAACATTTCATTTTACCATATTATTTCATTAGATGTTAGCATATTGTTTTATTATACTTTATCCTATTGTTTTATTATGCTTTATCATGAGTCGACAATATCGGATTTTTTTAGCCACTAGTCGAAACAAAACAAATAAATAAATACGTGGAGGATACGAAGATTATTTGTTCTGATTTAAACTCTGTCGACGATGTCTATACCAAATTTATTACCTGGAGTGTAACTTGAAGTATGCCAATAAATATTAATAAATGTGTCCTGCTTCCTTTCTCCAAAAAAGAGTTCATCCACCCAAGTCATAAGGTGGCAGATTATTACTTGGACTTAGGAACCATCATCTCTCGTGATTTGAAATTTAAGAGTCATATTCAATACATTATAAAGAAGGCTAATCGTAAACCTGGGAATTATTAAAAGAAGCTTCAAAACTCGTGACCCTTTGTTTATGGCATAACTATATGAACTTTATGTCCTCCCGATTTTACTAAAAAAAAAGAAAAGTACTTGATTGATTCCTTAGAAAAGGTGCAAGCCAGGTTTGTGTCGTTTTTTCTTTCATTGGGAGATAACGAGAACTACAAAAACAAAATAAAAAGACTCGGCCTCATCACTTTGTCTCATAGACATACAATTAAAGATATGATTACACTATACCAAATTTTAAGCAAAAAGATTAACCCCAACCTGGATACTAAATAAAGACTATCTGTTCCGCAAAACAAGACTCTCCACTCAAAACACCATCTACCTACCAAAACGAAAGATTGACATTTTTAAGTATAGTTTCTTTACAGATAGATCTATTATTCTTTAGAACAAAATACCTTTTTGCTTTCGCCAGGGAAATCGGGGTACCTCAAACGATTTTTAGTAAATTTTTTTTTTATGTGACACTTGTTTTGTTTTTTTCCTCTGCACTGTCACGTTTTTTTATGTTTTTGTCCTGCATATGTTAATATTTGTATTATAAATTCATCACTAAGAACGATAATTTTTATATTTTATAAAATAAGTCGTCCTTTATTGTCGCTGGTCCGAATAAATAAATAAACAATAAGTTACAATACAAAACAAATCTCCCCCCTTTTATTTTACGTACAAGTCGATAAATAACACCTGAAATTGATTTAAAAATTTATATTCGTACACTCGAAGGAGTTGAGCGTCTCCAGAACCAATTTCTACGTCATCAGCAAGTCCAAAATGTTGGAGAGGAAGAAAGGTTTTGTCAAAAAGACCAAACTGAACCACGAGTTATCAAAGAAAACAGCCAAGGCCAATCTGCTCAATTCCAGGAGGGCCCATGCAAGAGATCTCGGAGTTTCACACCAGACAGTCCAGAGAGCTATCCAATAGTGGGCGGTAAGAGTCTTTTGAGGATGGAGAGGCCACTTTTGACACAAGCAATAAAAGAAACACATCTCATCCGTTCCAAGACTCTTTCGAGTTAATTGAAACTCCTTTTTTATACTTTTGCCCCCTCTACAGTCCTGATGCCAACACCTTTGACTACACATACACTACACAAATACATGGAATCATTCGAGGCTTTCTCTTGGAGCTCCCTCCTCGCCACCGTCATAAATCTTTATTATCTTCCTCTTTACCATCGCTGCAACAATTTTCATATTTGTTGACTTTTGTAATTAATTATGTAACCTTTCTTAAATCACAAAACCTCTTTTTTAAACAAAACGCCATATGATATTTCCTGAAACAATCAAAAATATCCTTTAGATTTGGTATAAAACATTAAAAAAGGTGGAAAAACATTAAAGTAATATCTTATAACCCTCCAACAGTCCCAAATAATATGAATACCTTAATAATTTACCAGTCATTTTGTCTACTACTTAAATTTATTACATTTTGAATAGTTTTTCACAAAATAATTTTAAAAAATAAACGTTATTTCATCTTTTTTAAATTCTAAGTGTGAACATATTTGATAAACTTAAATATAAATTCATTAATTTGTTCACTTAAAATCAGACATGCTTAAATTCAAGTTTTGAAAAAAAAAAAATTAAATTTGATCCTTTATGATTTTATCTTTCCACCTTCATTCATTCATTTTTCACATATATGTAGTTTATGACATCATATATGAGCGGGGATTAAGCAAAACACGACATAGGTGTAGTTGTAAAAATATTACGTTATACAATCGCGAGAATTTTTGTAGTTGAAACCTGAACAGGGTTTTTTATTTTCCAAATCTGTTATTATTGGTTGTATCCATAATATACGACTATACAAAGTAAAAAAAAAATATTAGGACTTTGTGCTTTTCTTAATTTTGGTATAAGATACTTTTTATGTTTACCCACTAGTTATTTACGTTATAGTAGGGTAGAAAAAAAGTTTTTATAGATATAAAAACGAAATTTTTGAATTATGTCTGGATTTTCCTGATTGGATTTCAAATTTAGAACGACGAAGGAATCATTTGTATGCTAAGGACGTCGGACGCTCAGTGTTTCAGTTATGCATTTACCAAAAAATCTTCAGTATTAAGGTTGGTTTACAATACGACGTCAGGAAAAGTGTTGCGGTGTGAATCGTTTTGAAGCTTCATCAAACTCAAGATGTACCTAAAAAATGTAGTCACGTCAACTTGAATCGTAAAGCAAAGTGAATGCACGAACACCCTATAGATTTGTACATAGTATGATCTACTATGCCACTATTTTACATTAGTTTATACACGCATCCTGAGTTTGATGACGCCTCAGGACGTTTCACAATGCGCCACTTCTTCTTACCTCTATTGGAAACTACCGTAACTGTTCGTATTAATAATGAGAATTACATGTTAAAGTAATTATTGATTACTTTATAAACAGGTGCCCCCTCCTCAATAATTAGGGAATGCATAACTGAAACACTGAGCGTCCGACGTCCTTAGCATACAAATGATTCCTTCGTCGTTCTAAATTTGAAATCCAATAAGGAAAAGCCAGACATAATTCAAAAATTTCGTTTTTATATCTATAAAAACTTTTTTTTCTACCCTACTATAACGTAAACAACTAGTGGGTAACCATAAAAAGTATCTTATACCAAAATTAAGAAAAGGAGGAAGTCCAAATACATTTTTATTACTTTATATACTCGTATTTTATGGATACAACAAATAATTCATAAATATAATTTAGTAAATTATAGTCTTCGGAATCAAATTTATGGAATGATCTTTAATACCAAAGATTTTCAGTAGAGTTAAGAACCTTTATTTGATGAATTAATTTATATTTGCCCCAATTTGGATTTTCAAGTATAATATATCACTTGATCATTGATCATTTTATTGTGAAAATCAATTTTGGCTATTTTAAGTACAACTTGCAGCATCGGGTTAACTAGAAAGAATTTATAAACTTTGTGGAGGAGGTCAAAAGCATATAGAGTGTCTGCTCCAACGAGAGATTGAGATACTTTTACTTTGATAATTAATGTCCAAGGGAAAGCACAATTGTTTATGTAAAGTGTTAGGTGAACATGTTTGTATGCTGGAATGGAGGAACCGTTAGTGCCCTTTCAGAAAGAAGGATGGTATTTTTATACATTGACTTAGTAGCAGGAATCACACTGATTTCTGCGCCTGTATCGAGAAGGAAGTATTTCCAAGATTTTTTATCTTAAATTGTAAGTAAGCGGAAAGGAGGGAATCTTTGACAGGGAGTTTCCAGAGTGTTTAGGGATTTTCCAAGTACTTTGTCAGTCTCACTTATAGAACTCACTGTATAGGAAGATGTCGTTAGTTGTATTTTCCACTATGTATACAAACGATCTACGACATGTCTTAGTTTATATGGATCTGTGAAATCAGACTACTCTAGTTATAGTCGGATTGGAAACGGAGTGCTATAAAGTAATACACTCTGGCTTAAAAAAAATCGTTTAATTCCGGATATTTCTAATTTCGTCCACTAATCCCGATGGTGTACACTCGCCCAATTCTCCAATATTACGAAAAGCCTCGAATTTCTCGCTGTCTGAAGGGTTATTTATGTCAAGAAGATAACCTTTAATTGTAGAATATTGGCCTTTCGGAGCATTTTCTATCAGGGGTACCACTTAAAAACCTATTAGATCGTCCAATGATAAGTAGACGTAGTCATACATTGTTTCCTCTCGGTTTATACCTTTAAGCCGAAACTGGCGTCTAGCTTGGGTAAATCATAACAAAGGTTGTTTGGTAAAAAAGATAGAAAGTTTAACAGAAAGTGCACTGAGGATTTGTGTTCCTTTGTTGTCAATATTTTAACGTTCGGTGTCACAATTTAGGAATATCCTTTTCTTCTCGAAAAGAATATTCTATTGTTCTTTATTATCAACCTGTTTATCTTAAATTATTTATACATATGATTGATTATCCTTCATTTTTATAGAGGGCTTCATCTAGAAAACTAGCATGTTTGATTTGAGGGACCTATATCATTTTATGAATAAATGAATGTATTTCCTTATCATTTGAATGTATAATTACAAATTCAAACTACGACAAAGAGCTTTTTAATAAAATATAGAAATTTAGTTATGTTTTCAAGTGGAAGAAATTAACTAATTTATCCTAATTTTAAGAAGACGAGCTGAATAATAAAATTGCTTAAATATTTTTCTAAATATATTTATTTAAATTTAAAAAATATAAGATATGCATCTATGAAATATGTTTTCATAAATAATTATGACAATGAAAATTCTTCATTTTAAAGAATTAATTTACCAATAAAATGTTCTTCCAATAAAACTTTCTGGCATATAAAACAGAAAAATAACTGTTACCACATCGACTTAATCCACCTTTCAGAAATTCAGACCACAATATAAAAAAAATACATTTCCATTAGATTTAAAAAGGTTTTTCCATAAAAAAAAGCTTTACAGACATATTTTGACACTTAAAAGATTTGGTAAATATTTTTTTTAACTCTTATTTCTTAAACTATTCAAGTTGTAAAAAGCAAATTTTTTTATATTTTAGTTTGGTAAACCAAGGAAAAAATGTGACTAGTTCAAACAAATATTTCTTGAATGATTTTTCTCATAATAGAGTTTGGATTACATTTGTAATCTTCCACAAATAAGCATCAATTGATATCTACAATTATTGTGTTCTTCTTAACACTTTGGAAATACCACGAACTGCACTTAAATTAAACAAAAAACAAATAAAAGAATGATTTGAACAGAACACATATGGAAATCAAATGAAGTATCACAAATCAAATAAAGGTTCTAAACTATCGCTACAAACCTTGGAGAATTAACTCATTCCACAAATTTGAATACAATGTCTATAATTTTCTCAAATATGTTAATGAAATATTGGCCTGTATCTATAATATGATGTGGTGTACAAGTTACAACTTATATAACCAAATTGTACAAGTTTTAATCTCTCCGTCTTAAAATTTATTAGTTAATTACAAAAATTGGCATTCTAATTATTACCTATTAATATATATATTAATGCTTATAACTACAAATCTGTAAGCACTAAATAACGCAGGGGAACAATTAAGGGGGGAAATTTTGTAAAAATGAATTGAAGACAATATTCAAATTTCTCTATTCGCGCAGAATCCAAAACTCATCTCAGTTTTTCCCTATGTTATCTGAATTCTGAAAAATCCACATATGTTTTTTTTTTATAGACCGTACAGGGTTTGTTTTTTTCCCCTCTGCCAAACCGTTCTGATGTTGATTCATAGTAGTAGTGTATTCTAAAGAACGTGCATGATTTTTTCTGCATTGAAATAAAAAAATATATTTCTATGCATAAATCGAAGAATAAAGAGACTCAAATTGTCCTATACCAAATGGTCGAGCCGGGGGTTAAAGGGTTATAGTAATTCTGGACTATTATCGTTCATAGTAATTTTTTACCCATGAAACAATACCCCAATTTAAAGTAGGAATAATAAAACCTATCTAAAAGTGTTTTTTTATCATTAAAAAATGAACTTATTGATTCTATATTTTGTTCTGAACTCTATATATTTCTATTTTCAGGCTGAGAAATGATGAAAACCGAGACTCTTCTATAGATCCTTATAACTTATTCATAATGAATAGTGCCCAAGAATATCATTGCTTATATTATTAAAAAATATTTAATATAAAATTTAAAAAGGATTTATTGTAAAAATATGCATCTCCAATGACTTTGTTTCCGTTTTGTAGTGATCCCATTTTATAGTCCGAAAATGATACTATTAATATGTATTTCGATCATCCATGGAACATTTAGTTATTACATTATCCTTATGCTAAGTGCTGTAAATCTTGCATTTAATATTATTCCACTCATTTTTTGGATGGAACTTGTACAATTTTTAGTATAAGAGTTGCAACATTTAAATATAAAGTAAAAATAAGGGATTTTTCTCATTTTCTTGATTTTTGTTCAAGATTGTTTTTATTGTGATGCACTACATGTATGATTTTAATTTGAGTCATAACGCCCTGACTGAATAGATCCATGTCAACTCATCAGACAGTTGTTGTTAATAACTCACACTTATTTGTATTATCCTAAAGTCACTTAATTCAATGTTCTACTAAAAAAAAAATACATTGAGATCAAGTCGAGATACGAGTCAGTATTTTTTTAAACTTGGAAAAAAATACTTTTTTGAGTACACATTCTTACAGTCCAACTTGATTAGGTTATAATTTCACACATATATTTCTACACAAATTAAATATTTTAGTATTTATATGGAATATTTATTTGAGAGGATCTGAATATAAATTCATTTTTTTTGGACATATAATCCTAATTCCATAGTTGTTTTTTTCACAAATAAGGAGCAATCCTATTGATTTTAATTAGGCCAAGTCAAAACATTGTAGGTTTGGAATTTATAAAATAATGAATAATTAAAAAGACACATTCGGATATGCGAATTTAAAATAGAATTTTTTTTTTAAATAGTTTAAATATATCCCCCAGGGTCCAAACGGTTGGGCATACAGGGTGTTAACCTGAAACTTACACACTTGGAAAAATAAATAGTCTGCCATTTTTTAATTATACATATAAATAAACATTTGTACAAATGTTTATACGAATGAATGAGAATAATTTAGATAAAGAGGAGATACCTACAAGAAAGGATTAATAACAGTCGAGTCGTGAGGAGTATGAGTGAGAAAAATCCTGTTGATAGAGTTTGGAAGCTTTTGTATGATAATAATCAGATCCTTCAACAGAGGACACAGTCCTCTCTTGGAGAATACAACAGGATTGGATGAGGAATTCACGGATTTAAGAAACGAAATGATTAAGAATAATTTTATTAATCTTTTTCTTATACATAGGCAATGTCAAATCTATTTTTTCTATTCAGCCGCCATTGGCCTCACAGACGGCGACAAAACTCTTGTGAAAAGAGTTGCAAACATTGTGAATGAAGTTTGGATCCATGGCAGACCACTATTCCTCAATGGAGGCCTTCATGGCTTCAACGTTTGAGTGACAGATGTTACAGGTCAACTTTTCAATGTGCGACCATAAAGAAAAGTCGAGTAGATTAACATCTGGACTGTATGCTGGCCATATTATCTTGTCTCAGAAATCGATGTTGATAGATAAGAAGATCTGAGTCATTTTGGCTACGTGAGTGGGGGCCCATCTTGCTGAAAACTACATTGCCGTCAGGGAAATTCACTTGGACCAAGGGGAGCTTGAAAACGGTGATGTATTTGCCTGCCGTGAGCCTGTAACCCTCAGGGAGTCCCACAATGTTATGGCTTATATCATCTCCAAGGTTTTGTTGTTAGATGGCCTATTCTTAATGTAGTTCTATAAGTCAATCTCGTCAGCCTTGACTCATCTGTTGGAGATTAACTCACAAAAAGAAGAACTGTTGCCCTAAGCCTTGAATCTCGGTGCATTTACATTTTTTGTCCGCTATAAAATAATTTTAAATGCGGTAAGTACTTGAGATACATGGTTCCCTTCACAATTACAGACGGTTCTAATTTTCTCACACAGACCTTCTCTAATCAATATAATACAAGTGTTTATATTTCATGTTTCCAGCCGATATATTTGATAACCTTCGTGTAAGGTTTTCAATTTTATTATTTTTATAATAAAAATAAATTAGATATTTTGAAAACAGCTTTAAAACAATTTCTATTATAAAATCTTCAAATTTATTTTCTTATAATTCTTAATATTGTTAAATGTCATGCAGGCCGTAGACTCGGTCTTGTCTAAATTTAGTGCAATTCCCGAGCCCTTCCTTCTTTTTTTCTATTATGAAAAAGAAATATTTCATGATAAATTCATGAAAGTTTATTAAGGCTCCTTTCAGTCTGGCGAAGTATATTCCGTTTTTGTTTACTTTTTTTTATCTTTGGAAACTTGGGGGTATTTTTAACCCTTTATTTTTCTCATTTATTAGCTGTGTAGGCCACTGAAATTATATTATCCCATCGGAACTATTATTAATTTAAAAAAAATAAGACTCCTGTTAGTGTGGGGCCGAATAGTCCGTATTTATTTACGAATAATCTATGTTTGGAAACTAATGGAATTTGCATGGATAGTGCACAAATTCATCGAACTTCTCTTTTCTCCAGAAACAACTAAAATAATATTTAGTAGATACATTTTTACTTCATAGTAAGTTCTATTTCATAATATCCGTTAGATGTGTCAAGTCTATCTATGTAATTGCATTTATTTTCTTGGTTATTAGTTGTAGTCACTTAACATTTTTCCAATGCTAAATTAAATATGTTTTTCTTCAAGTTGGACTATTTTATTTAAGATATATTAAGTATAATAACTTTTCGTTATAACCCTCAAGTCTGATAAACGAACACATTTCAAATTAGTTTTTGTGATTTTTAACAGTTCTTCCTTGATATGGCTGACAAAGTGAAATCCAAAGTTTAAGAGCATTTCCCTGAATTTAGAACAAAAAAATTATTTGACAAATTGTAGCTAATGAGAAGATCTGTTCGGCAGAAATTGTCGGTGTAAGAATGAGACTGAGAGTTTTCATTTCATGTTTTTTTACTTTTGCCAAATGATTTTATACATGTTAAGAGTGGTGAAGGACATAGTATGGCGCCACTATTCTTGGCAAGGGTTTATCATGCTCATTGATATCGTCTTCTACTAGAAGAAGCTCATAATATGTTGGCAGAGAAGCTTTCATGGAAACAGCAATAAGAATGTTTCACATTAATGAGAAAGAGGGGCAGTTGACGGAATAAGTGACAATGAAGAAGAGAATAAAGTAAAGAGGGAATTAATTATTCTTGCGTAATGTTTTAAGATAACTTTACAAAAAAATTATCGAAAGGAAAATGTTTAGTTTTGATGTTTGTTTTTTAACCTTCCATTTTTATGAAAATCAAAACTATATTGCTTAGGTATATTGTTCATATACTTTAGTATATTGACCACTTTGCAGAATATTAGAGTGTTTTTTTTATCTTTTAAGCCTAGTGTTCATCCAGATTAACATAAATATACTTATCCAAGTGTCTGACTTCCCGGATTCGGGACTCTGACTTGAAATTCTCATTATTTTGAAACAATGAGTTCAAAATAGGTCTTGTCAATAAGATCAGAGAGGAGCTGAGTCTTATCATCATAAATGATGTTATTACGAAAGATAAAATGAGTCATCCAGTTGTGCGTGTGCAACAGAATTCATCCCTAAGAGTCTTCAAGCCAAGAGAAAAACCACTTCCGCTAAGAAACCATTGAGGAGTGAGCCATAGAATGTACTAAAAATAATATGTGAAGTCATTCTTCCATCTGTATCTTACTCGTAAACAGTCTTACTTGAGAAACCAGGTGACTTTTTGAGTGTACTACATATACAAAGAGACGCCGTGCAAAGAGTGCAACAAAAAAAAAACTTGCCCATGTTTTTCGTGACTGCAAACAACTTGATGTAATAGGGACGATAATGTGTAAAAGACTCACTCAGTCTCTAAGGAGAGGGCTCAACCAAGCAGAAAAAAATGGTTCTTACGACATGGCTTTTCTGTTCAGAATTGGATCCAAATCTATTGCAAAACATGATTGCAAGGTCCAATTTAGAAGAAATTACACTCCACAGAAATGTAGCAAAAACTGTTTTACATGAATTTCGTTTTAAAGTCATACGTATAGAGATTGTTTTTTTTATTGTTATTATAAATTAGACATTTATTTCACTCATTTTTAATACTGTGACTGTCTTATTGGAATAACAAATGTATGCCAGATGTCCTTTTTTTTTTTTTTAATATATATATATATAGCTTTGGTCAAGACTCGGTTGTTTCAAATGATCAATCCTCATTTCCTGTACACTGATATCAATATATAAAAGAACAACACAGAAAAAATATAAAACTCCATAACTTAATATAGTACGAGAGTTAAAATTTTGTCTCTATGTATATGATTTATTGACACCAATATATGTGATTATTCTTGGTTGAACTGCTATATATTATTACTATTTTTTTTTTTTTGTATTTCTTTTGATTTATACTACATTACTTGTAAATATACTCACATGAAGTCCCTTTCGTGATTGAGTTATTCTTCTATGTGATGATTTTATTTCAATTTTATCATATATTTTCAATATATCATGAGGGTTTGTTCCTAGAGAAATCTAGTAAAAAAAAACAAATTTTAGTCAACATAAATAGACATTTATGCTACGTTAATAATAAGCTAAAATATTTTATATATAAATTCATTATTAAAAATAACTTGCTAAATCGACTGGCTTTGTATGTCTTAGATAAATGTAAAAAAACTATGCAATAGTATTTTTGTCCATCGGCTAAAGCCCATATTGATTTTTGTTATTGAAGCCAATAACATATGTGGGTTTTATCCGGTAGCTGTTCACAGGTTGGAATTTTTGTTTTATAGTGTAATATAAATATGTTTAACCCATTGTCAAAAGTATTTCAAGTGTCAAAATATACAAATGACTTAAACACTTTTTGGGAATAAAAATAGATAAAAAATTTGATATACATTTTTCTCCCCAAACGTCAATATTCTTCAGTAACAATCCCACGCTACATAGACTATTAACTGCAATGGAGTGCAATCTATACTATTAACGTTTCAAAAATTAAATGATAACACTATTTTATTTTATAGCTACATATACCAGTGTAGAACAAATTTATAGTAAACTGTATCATCTCTTAGTTCAATAAAGTAGTTATATATCCTTTAAACGTAAACTTTATAATACATTTCAAACCAAATAACATAGTTTAGCACTTAATTGAAGATATTTTGCTTGCGAAAATGTACTATTTGGTAAATGTACTTTATAAATTTGGTACTTATAATAGACATATTTTAGATTAAGCTTCTGCTTAAAAATAATGTTTTTGTGCTGTATCAAAAATATTTAATTTATCTTAATTGAAACCCGATTAAGATTAGTATTTTTTCCACTTGGATGTTTATGTAAATTCAATTGTTTTGACTTCCTATAGAAATTTGTATAGAACAAAAATATTAATCCTAAAAGAGTAGAAATATTTATAGCTTGTTCCATACGTAACTACAGTTTGGACTATTTTTATTCTATAATTGAACCCTTTATCTTTTTCTTTTATGACTTGAATACTTGCCAAAAAAATCAAAATAAATTATTTACATGATTCTTGTAATTACTTATCAAGATCTGGACACATGATTTTTCAAAACTAGATAACCCAAATTTCTGGCAATTGTATAATGAATTTGAGACGTTATGAAAGTGATGTTGTAAAAGTGATAATTAAATTTAAAGTATTCCTTGACGTTCTTCCATAGGTGAGTTGGACAACCCAAGTAGTTAGTTTCAAGAATCTACTCTTGTGAAGAAATAAAAAATGTCTCATGTCTGTCTCTAGTTGTTATTGATTACAATTTGGATTGAAATGGATTTGATCGAATTCATCTATTCGTCACTTTGCCTCAGTTTTGGAACCAATTTTTCTTACTTTTGACCAAGGAAAAGGGGATGGGACTACATTTCGTTTCAAATGCCGATATGATTTTTCTCCCAAGTAAGCTAGAATTTGCCTTGTCACTTGGAAATATTCTGGCTTGAAGTGTTTTTAACATTACGGAGAGTATGGTGATGGCTCCATATTGAAAAATTAATCTCTTCTCATCTCAAAGCTATCCGCCATTTTAGACACATACTTTCATTTGAAGAGAATTGCAATGATCCTCCCCTCGAGCACTCAGAAACAACAGAAGACGAAGGCATAATTATAAATTATAATAACTTCTAAGTTACGAATAGCACAATATTGAAATTTGCAAAATTGCAAATTTCTTGTATAACTATTAACTATAAATGTAATAAGTGAAACTTATAATAATTAATAACTATTAACTTATTCATCCAGTGGGGCCACACAAAAGTTGATATAATCTTATTTGACACCAGCACCCAAGCGACAGTGAGTCACATAACCTTACGGATAATATGTAATAGTAATTTTGCTCGTGACCTATTACAAGAGATATACAGTTTCCACCTTTCATATCGAAGATTTTTTCAGTCAGGCTCAATGTTTTATTTATCGATTTTATTTTATGTGTGATTCTTTCAGGGAGGTTTTAATAATTTATATTCAGATCAGAACAATACTAATGACCTCATTTCATAAGAAACTTCAATCATCTTCGTCATCTACTCAGTGTTTTGGGATTCAAGGAATTAATATTTCAGGTAATAAAGTCGAAGACATTTGCCTTCTGAAATAGGTCCACACTCCTTTTCATCCAACAACTCCGAAAACTTTCGAACGTATCCATTGCACGGAATTCAAATCTCAAGTCCCTCTTCTCTTTTCTGCTCTTTTACTAGAGGGGTGACACATTCAAACCCATTGAGGTTCTTCGACATTGTAGTTGAAGCATATGAATCAATACCAAAGAGGATTACTTCTATTTCCTTATATGATTCCTCGTGGTGAAGAACGAAAAAAACTTATGTCTCAGATGAGTTGCATGAATCAAATTAGAAATAGAAACCTTATTCTATAATAGCTCATGAAATGCGACCATATCATTTAAACAATTCAATCAAAAACAAAATATTTTCAATTCATTGCTATTATATTGACTATGAAATATAACGACTATTAAATTATATGCCCTCACCATCAAAGAGAGACTAGAGATTTCTTGAAACGTAGAATAGAATTCAACAAGAGATCTTATTAAGTCGTTATTCCCAGGCCTCATAAATCATGAAGGCATCGTGATAAAGTCTGAAATCTTTGATATATTCTATTACCAAGAAGAAACCCTTATTATTTGTTCTTTTGCTCCCTAGGAATATTGATTGGATATTTGATATAATATTTTTTTTAAATAAAAACTACTTACTATTTGATATTTATTTCACATATTTAAAAATACAACAATACATCAGAAAGCATTTTTGGATAATAAAAAAAGTATATAATTATTATTATAATTTCATTAAAAGAACATTTACAACTTCTTCATAAATATAATTTATAACATTAGGCACAAATTAAC
Source organism: Lepeophtheirus salmonis (assembly GCF_016086655.4). NCBI lineage: Eukaryota > Metazoa > Arthropoda > Copepoda > Siphonostomatoida > Caligidae > Lepeophtheirus > Lepeophtheirus salmonis. The sequence goes on from NC_052144.2 coordinate 25,055,083, forward strand.
AAAATACATTTTATTTTTTTATAAAATTAATATTTCACAACATTGTATCGAACAATAATAAAGTGAAAATAGGCATGATTCGTAAACATGATCTTCTCACTAAATAGGATATAATTCCCAATTAGAACAAAAAATCAAAATTAAATACGAAACAAGTGGATTAAATGGGGGTTAAAATTTTGATAAAGGTTATTTGGGATCTATTATTCGTAGCTCCTTGCTGGATAAATTATTTTCCACATATCTGATGAAATCTATTTCAATGTAGTAGTAACAATTCATATTATGTGCTTATAAGGCATAAACTAGGTGTTCTAGTCTAAAGGAGCACTTCCAGGATTTGGAGTAGCACTGAGACTCATTTGTGGCTACAAACTAAGCCACACATTAAAGAGATCGAAAAGATTAGTAGAGTGAGCTTGAATTATGTCATTTAAAATCCATTCATCTCGGCTATTGTCCTTGGATTGCAAGGGCACTAAGAACTATTTCCAAGAAATGGTAAAATAGTTTACTCGACAGTCTCATGTTAAAAAAATTATTTTTTCATACTATTACGGAATGTTGGTAGATGTAAAATCGAACCAGAGAAATAGTAGACAATTAAAATCCAAGCCAGACTTTAATTATTTCTTCGAAGGAGTTAAATTAAATCCTTGGGTTATTTTACTCATATTTGGAAGAAACATTTCACGACAAGATGTAGGTTATATTTTTTACCTAAAATAATAATGAACTAGGGAGTCGAAGGAATTCTCAGACTGAAACAACATCTGACTCCAGTCTTTTTCTCTAATAATCCTTGAGAAAATGATTTTGATACTCTTTAGTTATGAGTATCAACCACAATCATCAGTCCAAGAGGCTCACCAAGTCGTTGCCCTTTAATTAAGTACCGTTCGTGAGAATGAGTATGACATTATAGGTCACTCGGCGCAAGAGAATAAATCGACTCACTATTTCCTGATGTAACTACTTATTATTAATTTAACGGTAAAGTTTAAAGCATCGACATTAAAAAAACTCCTGATATGGAGTTTCGCTATAAAAAGCACGACCAAATAAATTTCCTTCTTAGAATAATTTTTCTATTTTGTTTTTCTTTTTAAATCTCTCGCAGATAAAACTTAAAGTTGTTTTTTTTTTGGTTTTTTTTTCAAACATTTAAATTTATTTACCTATATCATTTTATAAGAAAAAGGACATAAAAAAGTAGTAGTTTCACTGAATATAACTTTCTAATATTTGCTTTTGGTTTGATACGTTTCTAAGTTCCTTTAGGTATAATACAAGAAATTTGGTTAATTCATTTAACAAAGGAGAGTTTGTATAATTTTGATTTTTGATACTTCTATGGATTCAGAGCTATCACAAAATATAATTTTAATTCAGTCAATTTCATTTTTTCCTTCTGTATATAGGGAACATTAAAAGCCAGAAGAAATTTTCAATCATATATATTTATATGTATATATCTTTGTCATTTTTCTTATAACATCTTACAACAAAATTCAGTTTTTGAAACTCTCGCTCGCTAGCTAAAATTCATATTTATCCTTATTATTTAAACCATGGAAAACGAATAGGATCTTTTAACTTTTCAATTGTCGTAAGTTTGACCTCTGAAGCTTTTTTTTAAAATCCCATAAATATATATGAAAATTAAAGTAATAACAATTGATAAAAAACATTCCAGTTATCGAAAGAGAATTTCTACAAAATGTGTCTAACCATACAAAAATCAAGTAAAGGATCTTATTTTGAGATTAATATTTTTTCACTCGTTTTTCAATTGCTTTATATAGTAGGTAGAACTACACAATAAACCTTAAATTGCAACTTGAAAAGATTTGTCGAATAAAAAAAATCGATTTGATTGATTATTTCAGTTTAACATTATTTTTCTTCATATATAATATTTAATATATGGGCAATGTAAAATATTGTGAAAATGCTTCAAAATTAAATACAATTAATTAAATTCTTCAATTAATTTGAAAAAGTAATCAATATTATTATAGCGGGCAAGAAAAGTTCAGAATTTCAATACTAAAAAGTGAATTTGATTAGTTACATCTAATCAATAAATAACACACTGCTACTTATATTTTGTATGTGAAACATATAAGAATTAGATTAACATTCCCGCCTCTAAATATTTATTGCTTAATATAATAGATAAGGTTCTTTTATCCGTGGAAAAAAATATTTAACCGAAAAAGGGAGAGTCTAATGGAAATATTTAAAACTTTGAGGTATACTGTTTTTAATTTATTTTTAAAAGGATATATATATTTTTTTTACATTGGAACTTGAATAAATATAAATTATAATAGATTTTAAGTAAAGACATAATCTAATTCTCCTTTTTTTGTAAAAACTTTTTTTTTGTTTTTACTCCTTTTTTTGTGCAAATATATTTATGTATTTTAAATACTGTCAAAACAATTTTTAAATTTAAGTAATTTATTGGTGTAATATCGACGACATTATTTATATTTTAGCTAGGTTGCATACTTTTTGGGCAAAGCTGTACTTTTCAAGAAAATAAAATTAATAATATCATTATTTTTTTACCACTGAACACAAAAATGGATTATTTTTTTAATTACTGGGGATTTAAGATTGAATTAGCTAATTTAGAAGGACTATTAAGACTAATTTAGAAGTATTAAGACACAACCAAACACGAGCTCTACCCCTGGCATACAAGTCGAAAAAATGACAGTGCAACGGGATTGACGAATTTCCATTTGCACACTTCAAGCAGTTGGGCGTCTCCAGGATATTCAAAACTGTGGAGAGGAAGAAGGACTCTGTCAAAAATGCCAAATTGGTCCAGGAAGAGTTAAAGAAAACAGCCTAGGCTAATACCCTCAACTCCATGATGGCCCTTGCAAGAGATATTGGGGTTTCCACCAGACTGACCAGAGAGATATAAAAATAGTGGGTAGAAAGAGCTTTTTGGGAGTAGAGAGGCCAATTTTGGGCCTTTAAAGCCCTGAAGCCAACGCCCACGACTACACCTTTTGGTTGCACGTCGAGGGGAAGTCCTGCAATGTCTCTAATCTAAATACCAAGGCCTTCAATACCACTGTCAACTAGAACTGGGACGCTATGAGAGAGGACTATACTGCTAGAAGGTGCCAGGCCTTCCACTGCCACCTGGAAGCCATCAATGCTACTTAGAGCGGCTATATTAACGATTAAGAGTTGAGACTTACATCAAATTATAATATTAATTTTGTTGAAACTCTATTGTTAGTTAATCAATTATATCTTGTTGAAATTTAAAATTCAAAGTGTTGGGATTTTAATGTGCCCATTGGTATAGTAAATTTGAATTACAGAAATTAACAACATAATACTTTATCTTCTAGATGTTGGTTTGCTATTTCTGCCTCAAAGTTACAAATCCAAACAATATACCTTAGGAACATAAAGAAGCAAATAATATTTTATAAATGAAAGACCAGTTATACTTTAAAAATTAAACTTCAAACGAATCTCCTTAACTTAAAAACGATAAAGACTTGAGGCGTAATCATCTCCGAACAAAAAAAATAATAAAAAAAGATTTGCATACTGATTTTTTTTATTTCAAAATTGAATGATACCTTATCAAATTTAAATAATTTTTTGAAATCTATAAAATTAAAGAATAAATATATAAATTTTCCAGATTATTGATTCTTTTTTCTTTGTTAAAAGTTATCTGAAACATAAATTAATTGCAAACCACTCAAAAAATTCAAATTAGAAAGTATCAATAACTACATTTGATAGGATAAAAATAATTACTAATTCGATAGCAATAATTGAGTCCATACTACTATATATGTACGCTATCGATTATACAGGGTGCCCAAACTATTTGTGCCACAAAAAGATTTTTTTTTTCAAATTCAATTTTTTCTACAACCATCTACTAAATGGAAAAAAGTAATACCCTATTCTAAAAACTTGACTGATTCTGTTTTATTTCATTCAATAAAATCGCTTCCAGTCACTTTATTAAAGTCTCTACACTTGGCCGAAAGCGTGAGCAGACCTTTGCTACATATTACCTTGGCAAATACTGGAATTCCTTCTTGGACCGTCTGATAAGTTCGTCTTTGGTGCTGCAGTTCGGTTTGTCTGTCGATCAATTGTGCCCCAAGAACATTTCGATGATTTATTTTACCTTATATCAAAACATCTATTGATTATCTTTTCATTTAATATAATTATATCTAATTTAAAGATAGGCTGTTGAAACATATTTTATTAGCATAACATTTTTCTAAAAATATTTATGTCTTTGTTTTTAAAAACTATTTCAAATCAAGAGTTGAATAAAAAATTACGTATGACATTAATGAATAATGAACTTGAATATATGTCACATAAAAGTAAAATGGTCTGATGTAGTGATAATGAAAGAATCACATAATCATACTTGTGCCACAAATCCTAAAACATTCTGTATCTGAAGTCATCAAATTCTTTACTTGATCCGTACAAAGATCTACAATTTTTACCACACGTCAAATTTTTCCCTTTTTCATTACAAAATTGGAGAACTGCAGATAGTTGAAATTTAATTATTGCACCCCTTTAATGTTAAGGACAAAACGTGAATTTCATATTATTGATGTAGTTGGGGAAAAATTTCCATTAAATCAGACAATGAGCACTTTGAAGGATATTCAAAGTGGATGAAAGGTCGAATTTTATATTGAAATTCTTAATTATTCTCTTATGGAGGATCAGAGGGAAGAAGTAACTCCATACTATTTTATAGCTGCTACCGTTTTATAAAAATTGAGGCCCTACTTGGTCATTTTTTTTGTGTTTACTTGTTGAAGTGATGCCTTTTTAAATTTACTTTTCGCTTAAAAGCCTACATTTTGGAGATTTTTTTTTTATATCAATCCTTATTTAGAAAAAAAGAATGCAGTCTCATCCAGTTTAGTCTCAGTCAGGTCCATTTCAGTCCTTAAACGGATAAAGTTTGGTCTTCGATAACGCCACTCAACTTAATTTCTTCTTTTTTAAATCAGTTCCCGCACTGAGAGTCCAAAAGACCGACAGTTTTAAGGAATTGTCCCAACAACTGATAGGATTAGTAGTAAGACTGTGCTGGACTGAATAAATAAGGACACGCACAACACGACCTATGAGGACTCACTTTAAAATTAACTAAGTCTTAGTTTTAGTGTGCCCTGACCAAAGATGAATGATTTATCTTTCGATTTTTGTAAATGAGGTTCATATTTCATTGAATAACGATTTTTTATTTAACTTATGAAACAACAACTTTTTATAGGTTTTTTAAAAATTTATTTTTAGTATTCATTTTTATATGTAAAACAATTACATTTGGCACTGCCCCATTATATTCCTCTTAAAACCAGCCTTGCATATCAGATAATGATCAAAAATAAAAACATAAAACATAAAGTTACTTACATTATGTCTAGATTGTGTTTTTTTTTTTTTAATGAAATATAAATTTTCATATTCTAATTTCAAATTCAGAGTTTTTAAAAAACCTATAACTCATTTTTTTAATGTTTCTTTAATTGTTCGAAGGGATTTGCACTGACAAAGTACAGGTTGCAGCTATATATCTTCCTTTTTTATAATATCAGGGTGTATAAGTAGTAACGGTGTAGGTTTGTTTTTATTCTAGAAGAGAATTTCTAAAGTTTTCTTGGAAATATAATCAGTCACTAACATGCGTTGAAGTAGTGAGGAACGTGCTTTTGCTGTCAAAAATAAATATAACCAAAAAATGTTGACACAGAATACTTTATATTTTCAAACTACCGGATGTTCCATTGAAATGTGAAAAATTACAAAATATATATTAATGAAGAATAAATGCTTGAAATTAATTCATATTTGGATATATTAAAGCATAAACAATTATTTATAAAAATATAAATGTTTTTTTTTTGTTTTTTTTTGAAGATATGATAAAACAAAAAAGACTCCTTTCCCGGTTGTGGATCAATTATAACACCAAAGTATTTGTATTGGTACATCCAATCTATCACTATATCATTTATTTTGATCTTAAAAAACTCAATTAACGTGCCCCGGTGCATAACTTCCCCTTAGGCTTTGACTCACTAAACTTGAGATCTATTTGAGATATAAAAAAGTTCATCTTGGTTCCTGCTTTTGAATTATATCACCAAAAAAGGCAGATCAATCCTAGTAATCACCAAGGCTATGTCAATTTGCAAAACCAACAGTAAGTAATGGGCAGCCCTTGTATACTCATATGCTCACATTCAGATAAATTTTGCTTTACTAAAATAGAAGAGATGATACAGTTTACTAAAAATGTTGTTGTAAACTAGTACATTTAGCTATGGAAATAAAATATTGTCATAATTATATTTGTTTAAAACTGATAATATAGATTTTTTAAACGATAAAGGATCTTACTTTCCAAGCTATTTGATCACGAGACTAGGTTCATTAAGCAAGTCAAACATTCTAAGGCTTATTCCCCGACACTTGATGTTGTCATATTGTAAAATAAATTGGAATATGTTTAACTTCTACCAAGCGATTAAGCATAAAAGTCGGGTGAATATTGCAAAAAAAGTGAACTGGGTTGTGTGCAGAGATTAAACAATTATCAACCAAATAATCCACATTAAATTTGTGAGCGGTCTGATCTGTTAAGACAAATTCAATTTTCTCAAACAGTGATTTGACTATTTCCATATAATAGCTAAAGGTAATTAAGGGGTTGCATGGCGTCTCAGGGAGTTGGTTGGCGAGTCTGTAGACTCCCTCCCCCCACAACCTTAATCCTGCAGACACCGTTGGTTTGAGACAGGGAAATATATCAAAAGGAAAGTATAACCCCAGAAATCAACTGTATTTGAAATAGATTTGAGAAGCTGCAAAACTTCGGAGGGCATATCCAGGGGCTAATGTTGATCAATCAAAAAAAAAAGTTACATTTTTGAAACAAAACCAAACTTCAGTCTATATTTTTATGGGCTCCAGCTGACAAAATCAAACTTTGCAAAATAGTAGCCCCCTTCCCCCCTTATCAATAGATTAGTAGAACATTGCAGTTAGCTAATTTTCGCTTCTAAAATATAGAACAATATTGACTAGTGTTGTCTGGCAATATAAAATATATTTGTGAATAGCAATTATGAAATCAGTAGAATATGATGCTTTAGAGTTTCTTGGTAGTTAGTTCATTCTTGCTAGTTGGAAAAAACTTAAAAATAATAATAAGAAAACTCCTCTTTTTCTATTTCATAGTATTCAAAAACTTAACATAATCAACAATACTATGTTAAGTTTTTTATCTGTTACCTGTTAGAGTGATAAGTGATAATCTTTTTATAAAGATCTTACGTGTATATTAATACAGGAAATTCATGCGTAAAATGTAATTACTTAACATACACATATCACATGATTGAAAAATATATGTAATGTGTTCATTAGTACTTTGTTATCCATCAGCTGACAAATGGTGCATAGGCATTTTAATATACTTTAAAGAAATTATCCTAGATGAAAATCTTGATAATATAGTGATATCTGTTTACTGTGACATTTAAAAAAAATGAGCAGTTAAAGTTTCAATACTGACAATCTTGGAAACATTTACATGAATAAATAAAAGTCAATGGTCCCAAAGTTTTAGAATTTTACATTTTTATAGAAAAATACATAATTTTGTTTTATTATCATCCACATATATTTGACTATAGCTTTTTTGTTATATTGATAAACTTTTGACGGAATAAAATTTCTATCAAGCATTCGTTATGAAATTTTATGAACAATCAGTATTTATCCTTCTAAAAGAATGGTAATATTATTTCAACAAAATATAGCCTCTTGCATATCCGTTTGTTTGTTAGTGTATCAAACTCAAAGGATTTGAATTATATATATCAAATACGTTCATTTTAAATATAGATAAACATTAAAAAAAAAATTGTTTTGTCTTAACAAATCATAAATTGAAAATTAAGTAGGAGCTAATTAAAATTATTTGAATAAGAATACAAAGACAATTTAAAAACAAATAATACTCTATTAAAAATATGACAATATAGCACACTATCTTAAATTCAATTATATTCATGAAATATATACATAAGATATGCATATAAATAATATAAAATACACACACAAAAAAATTATAGTAAAAGGATTTTAGCTTATTAACTCTTTTTCACTCGGAGGGGAAATTTAGTGCTTCTAAACTTGTATAAAGCTTAGAAAAATTAGCCAATGAAATTGTTATTTCTTTTTGACACTGTTTGAGGTAAAAAAATAAAATAACTTTTTCTATTTTTTCTCTTCTTTTTAGAACTTTGTATCATTAATAAACTTTTATTAGAGAAACAATGCTTATAAGTTGTGTTTTTTTCCTCACCTTTTTCTTTTTCTAATTATTAAAGCTAATTTTTTGATTAACAGTAAATTTTATTTTCATACAGATTTCATATTAATAAATTATTTTAACATTAAACAATTATGTAAATAAGGCTTTTGTATTTTTATTATAGTTTTTTTTCTTTTATTCATTTGACAATTGTCAATTCTTTTAAACTATTTTTGTCCCTTCGTAAGTAAACTGGGATTTTTTAAATCCCAAAATTGATAAAATTGCTTCAAATCTGTTTAAAATAGAATTTATCAACGAACTTTTTAATTTACCCCTTAAACATTCTTTAAAATTATTGCAATTCTTTGTTGTAGTAAAAATGTATTTTTTTTGACGAACTACTCGTACATCTTACTATTTTTCATATAGGTGAAGTGAATTTCCTATTACCTTTTCTTTCATTTAAGATAAATGCCGTGCTACTAATGTAATATTAACGGTTATTTAAAATATCAGACTCAACTTCATTAAAATTAATTAAAACATTTTTTGAACCTAAAATTCGTTAAAAAAATTATATTTTTAGAGATTTTCAGCAAAAATAAAATTATATTGTTTTTACAGTAATAATTAGAAATTTAATCTTCTTATTATAATTAATATAAAAAACTAATTATATTTAATTAGTTTAATTGATATTTACAAGTGTAATATGTATGAAATAGTTAGAAAATTGACAAACTTAATATTGAATGTAACATTTTAACTTAGTTCACTGACGACGTAAAAAAAAGATGTTCATAAACAGATGGTAAAAATATATTCCGCCTCATTATTAATCTACTTAATTTCTGTATAGGCGGAAGGACACCATTGGTCCTTATGTCTGCATAAAATCATCTCTATTTTTCCATGATGCCGTATGAGCTTCTAAAAATCAATAAAGGTCTTCCCCAATTAAAAAAAAATAATTTTCTTGTCTTTGACAAAGTTTGTCGAAAGTTTTGAACTTAAATAATTGTTCTCTTTTATTATCTTTTAGAGAGATCAGCATCTGCCCTTTGGGTAAAAAACATAATCGAGCTTTTTATTAATAATTTCGTTAAATTAAGTTCATTGTAAGGAGAGTCTGGAGCCTCAAATACATTGATCCAAACTTTTAAATATATTCCTATAATAAAATCACATTTGTCCCGTAATCTTCATTCTTCTCTAGGAGTTAATTTGAATCATGATTAAAAGATCTGGACCTTGAATACAATACTTTATATTTATAAATAAATCAAAGACAATTTCCTATATAGTGATATATTTCTTTTTAGTAGTACACAGATCTATTTGCATTTTTAACTACACTCAAATGACCCTCAATGTAATTTTTTATAATAAAAATAGCTCTTATTGAATTTTCATTGCACCTTTATTTTTATTCATTCTCAAAAAAAGGTCATTAAAGCTTAGAGAATCCAAGTTATCTTTTTTATTATTATTTAAGGAAAAAATAAATATAGTTACAAAATTTAGTATACATATATCATTCAAATCATTTGCTTGTGATATGCTAACAATTTATTTAAATACTATTACAGGTCTTTTAAATTGATATATACTGAAATCTCATTAAAAATTATAGCAAACATTTGATGGTAATTTTTACAATAAGTAGACAATGGATACTCTAATGGATATAAACCGGAATTACTCGAATGTAGAAACTCGATTATATTATGTGTACAAAAATTACTTATATACACGCCACAAGAAATCCTCAGTTTTACTCTCAGTAATTAATGAGGAAACTAAGTTAAATTAGACTTAGATATTTTATCTTCAAATTGCTAAAAATAAAAATTTGCACAGGATAGTAAATGCTTTGGATGACATTTTTTCATTACACTCTCCCACCCCAATTTCAACCATAAGGACACTTGAAGGTCCTAAAGACATATTCAGGCTAATGAAGGTACGAGCAACAACTCGCTGTTATAGTAATCTTTTAAAAAAACAATTTATTTTAAAACTTTTATTTTTGCCAAGCTTGGTGGCGAGAGCGCATCAGCAATACCAACTAAAGAATGTCCACAATTTGGGATCATCTCCACATTAGCCTTGAAACTTTCTTTTGAAGAAGCAGTTGATCTGATAAAAATACCAATATATAAGATTACATATGTGGATTACCGGGCACTATGAGCTAGAGGGGATGATCGTCAAACACAAACATAATTGATGCAGGAGCTTTTGATAAGCTCTCACGATGGGTTGAAAGCAGATAAACTATTTTCAGTTGTAACAAAACTAAGTGTATGTTATTTACCAAAAGAAGAAAAGGTTACAATTATACCCTTTAAATGAACAGGAATGAGATACAGAGGGTTAAAACCTTCAAGTACTTTAGGCTCGTCATAGATGATGAATTAAAGTGGAATGAACATCTAAAATATGTCATGGCAAAGGCGAAGAGAAGCCTGTTTCCTAGAAGGCATTCATGGGCCTGGCCTGGGGGCTCAGCCTACTCAATTCTAGATGGATTTATGAAACTTATGCTAGATCAGTAGTTAGTTATGGAGCGATTATTTTCACAGAATAACTCCAATCTAGCCATTCAATGAAAACTGAACTTCGCAAAATATAAAGACTAGGTCTTTTAGGAATCATCAGGGCCATGCAGTTGACGCCAACGGGAACCATGGAAGTTTTATGTGGACTAATTCCTTTACGTAATGGAACGTGCCTGCCTAACAGGACCACGAACAAAAATAGGCAACCCACTGAAATGGTTCGATCATTCACGTAAAGTGCATCTACAGTACCTTCATGGCGGCTACCTAGTGAGATAAAAAAGTCCCAATGTACTGGTCATATAGTCGACATTTTAAACATATCACATTTTTTTATTTTTTTAAAATGCCTTTCCTTGATTCTATAAAAATTACATATTTTGCAATTTGGTCATGCCCCAAGAATTTTTGGGTCCCCACTCCATATAGTTTCCCCCTATAAAAACTAACGCGTCATGTTATGTTATACCTCGTAAAGGGGGCACTATTTTACATTTATTTATAACATAAGATCGAAACAAATGCAAAACTTTGTCCAAAAGTGCATATTTTCCAAGAAAATATTACTTAATAAACATACTACCTTCAAATTTCTAAGAAGGTACTCCACAACAAGGAATACATTTTAGCCGTGCCTGAGTAAAAAGTGTACTAGGGGGATAGTCACTTGTATTCTGAAGAGGGGGTCAATTTTAGAAAAGAATATCAAAGATTCTCTTGCAAACGAATCTTCTATTTTTAATTTATTTTGCTTCTTTTTTTTAGCTTTTTCACTATATTTTCTGTAAACATCTATTGTATCATTTTTTGTGAAAAAATTGCCTTCTACTTTCAACTTTTCTAAAAACATAAGTCTTTTTGGTACTTTTTTAAATTGGTAACTTGTCTTTTTCATCACACAGTTTTTGAGCTTTTTCATAATTTTTACACTCAATGTCATTTTTAGCTTGTATCTTTGTTGTCTCCTCATAAAAAATTTCTAAATGATACATCAGATCCCTTTATCAATTTAAGAGTATCGGGCTTCGACTTACAGCTTCAAGATATTAACCCATATCTTCCCACTGTCAGTTTAAATTGACATCCTTTTTATCGGTTTTATGCGTACTTTTTTAATACATATAACTTTAAATGTCAGATTGATATGTAATTATATGATATTCAAATCCCAATAAATGTGTTTTTTGATCTAAAAAGTCTAATATTCTGTAATTGATATTTACAAATGTTTATTGGAAACGAAAAATTCTTTTTACCAAGCTCAATTGATTTTTGAAATATGATAAATGTTAATTTTCAATATAAAAACTCATATAAATTATTAATTATTATCTATATTGTCTCTTGAAAAAATAAATTTTCTAAATACAAACAGTATAAGCTCAAAAATTCGATGTTTTTGAGCGTCAGTTGAAGTTGAAAGTGGTAACAAGAGTGGTAACAGGGTTTTATTCATAATTTAATTTTTATGTCTACGTTCATAGTGAAGTTTTAGAGGAAAAAAGTCGTGGGAAAGTACTTTGTGGTCATAATAGTAGGATGTATTTAATCTCTTTTTTATTTTTTATGAAATTGATTCTCATTCATCATTAAAATAGCTCTATTACTTACGAGTATATTACAGCATTTGTTTTCATCACATTCTTATTATTATGGACAAATAAAAACCTAAATTTGTCTGAGGTTCTTGAATATTTGGATGAACTTGAAGAATGAGATTTCGATATCGAACATAAAAACAAAATGTGGTCATAGCTGTAAGGGTGAGTAATATCTTCATCCAGCCACCAATAGCAACCAATAATAGTAACAGTGATATTGATTCGGGTGACAAAGAGGATCCAAACATAAACAACCTATGAAGTAATCAACTCTTGGCACAAGCGTCTCTCTGGGTGAAAGATTATAAGAAGGGAGCCATTTGTGATGACGAAGAACAAGATGAGGAGAACTTAGGTAATGAAGATTTTCTCATAAAACGGAAAGGTTATCCCCCCCAAAAAAAAAGCCATGTGTACCCTTGAACTCAAGGCAAAAAAGAAGAAAATAGATAAAGGATTTGATGTAAATGAGTGGCCGCAACGCGACATACAAAATGAAATAACTTTAAACTCATGGCCCCATCCTGCTCCTTCTCGAAATGCTCGTGATTCTCCAACTACATTATTTTAATTGGTCATGACAGATGATATAGTTGAGCATATTTGCAAGGAATTCAATAGATATGCTGCTCAAAAAGGAAATCACAATTTTAGAATTGAGCCTGATTAGTTGAAATCATTTATTACCGTATTGCTTCTCAGTGGATATGTTCCATGCCCTAGACGATCTACATACGTATCGGGAAATCTGTTCTGATGTGAGGAATTCAATTGTTACTGATCTTTTTAAGTATAGATGAATCAATGATACCTTATTATGGCTGTCATAGCTGTAAACAGTACATCCAAAACAAACAATTCAAATTGGGATATAAATTATGTGTTGCAGTGACACCAATTGGTTACGTCATACAATTTTGCCTGTATGCAGGAAGAGACAGTTATTTTAACATATATATTGGACTTGGAGGATCTGTTGTGATGAAACTTATGTCTCAGTTGGCAAAAATTTCCCAATCGAACTACCATGTAGTAATGGATAACTTCTGAAATAGTTAAAGTTGTAACAACTCGACCTAACAGAATTCGCAATACACCCTTGATCACAGTCGATGATTTGAAGAAAAAGAGTTAGAGGAAGTTCTTTTGTAGTAAACGAAAGAAAGTCTAACGTCATTCTTGTTGGATGGAGAGATAATAATGTCGTTACTGTTGCTTCAACATTATATGGAAAGGAACCCCCTAAAAATGGCACGTCGGTACATCAAAGAAAAAGGAGGTAGATTCAACATAGAACAGCCTAACACAATTTCAGCTTAAAATAAATATATGGGGAGAGTTGACAAATTCGACCAAAATTTGAACAAGTATATGATTAATCTACGAACAAAAAAGTGATGGTGGCCTCTTTACAGATTTTGTGTAGATGCATTGGTCAATAGTGCTTATCTACTACACTGTTTGCAGCCCCTAGACAAAAGACAAAAAAAGTAGATTTTCCAGGATTTAGGAGAGAAATAGTTGAAGTATACTATAAAAGATTCAAATCACTAAGGATCATTATTATGTTTTCAACACACAAAACAAAAAGTAAATTTTGATATTTGCTATGAAAAAATAGGCCACTGGATTGTCAAAGAAAATCAGGGGCGATGTGCAAAATGTCTCAAAATAAGTAAATATTATTGTCAACAATGCAACGTTGGACTCTATCCTGATTGTTTCAAGGATTTTCACATAAAATAATTCAAATTAAGTTATATAAAGGTTAGTATGTCTATAGTTATGAACATCTATAATTTGATATATGTCCTTTGCGTCTTTTTGTATAACAATGCATTAAATTTGAACTGGTAAGCTTTGATTATATTTCTACTCTTCTACACACATTTTAGAAATGTTTTTTTGAGTAGTACAGCCTGAAATTGGTACAAGTTTGCTTTTTACAAGTCGAAATTTATCATCCAATGCAACTAGAAACCTAGCCTTCATAAAAGTAAAGATGATTTCTATTAATTATTCTCTTCCTCTCACTCTATCTTCTTCTCTCCCGTCGACAACTTTGTCCAAACAAAGTCGTTTAGAGCAGCCAGAGGAGCTAAACTCCTCCTTGGATAAACTCTATGAGATTGTGCTATAGATAATAAACGCTTCAATTTAGTTACAATCTTCGAGACCACTTGCTCGAGATCGCTAGCTCCCACATGCCATACAGGAGTTTGTGGTGTGATGGCTTCCTACCCAATTTGTACTCAAGAACCTGGCTTATTGTATATACTTCAGAGAGCAGCATTTCCTGAAATTATGCGATATAGTTTTTCTTATATTAGATCCCTTGCAGATTGTCTACTCGTCCTTGATTAGCCCTTATGTGAAAAAGACCCGAGACGAGATACCATTTTTCAAGTACATCTTCTTTGGTGTGAGGATAGGATCCCAAACACGCTTAATGAAGTCATGTTCTCTTTCTGTTTCCTTCACAGCCTCCTTAAATTAGTCTGTGTCGTCTTCCCAAGTCGATTGAATGTGTATTGTTGGAGTTGATTTTTCAGCATCACCAATAGAGGAGGAACTCCTCTAGCTTTAAAGTATTATTCCACTTTGACAAACCCCAAATTATTTTTCATTTTTTCAGGTAGATAAATGGTAATCAGTTCCTTTCCTTTGGCTGGGGACCCTAAGTCAAAAGCTAGCGATTAAATCGGAACGCTATTCATTTTCCTCATAGGCGACCACTGTAATCAATCTATATTATTTTTACCTTCAGCTTCTAGAATCGCCCTCTTCTATGGGAACCCTACATATTGGACCCTCCTCTCCCAAGATAATAAAACGAGATGCCACTGTAATTTTAAGTCAAGCATTCCCAACCCTTCATGGATCATGGGAGTGAAGAAACAGCTCGTCCCAACAGTTTTTAGGAGCCGAACGAAATCAATTCTTTTCTTCCTCCAAGTACGACATAATGTCACTTCATATGGTGTACATCTCAGGATGTGGTTTACTTTGGGAATTAGGACATGATTCTAACATTTTATTCTCTCAAGAAGGTTGAGTCTATAAATTAACGCCTCATCAATGTATTTCCTAATGTTGTTGTTTATATTCCTTTGGGACTTTACCGTATCGTTTTTGATGGAGATGGTATTTCCCAGGATTGTTGCTTCTTACACTAAATTGAAGGAACATACATTTTGAGGAATCGTTGTCATATTCGTAAGCATCTGATATTTAGATACATTCACCCTTAAACCAGATATTTCTCATAATATTTCCAACGCTTCTCCCAGGCAAGAAGCTTGAGAGTCAATGTTGCAACCACTAAGAATTATAATTACATCATCTGCAAAAAACAAGTTCGCTACTTTTCCTCCCCAATGTTTGCACCTCTAATCTCAGCATTAGACTTGCAGGATCCTCTTGTCTCACACACTGCTGTAGCCTGATATTCGGACTCTTTTTAATATCAATGATCGATTCCTATTCGTTCTCCAAGTGTTTCAAAGCCGCTCAGAAGACCGAAGGGAAATTAATTCTTATTAATTCATCAATATTGAAGGAATGCTCAACTGTTAGTTAGTTAAATATTTATTACTACTTGTCATACATAAATACTACACAACGGGGTATTTGTGCTACCACAGCAGATTCTAAAACCTAGTTTACATTAAAATTTTGTTCAATAATATCTTTTATTTTTTTTACATTTCATAAATTTTAAAATACGATTTTTTTTCGTTTTCCTCATTCAAGGCTTGATATCTCTCGTAAGATAGGGCAGGGTATCTATTGATGAGATGGTCTGTACATTGAAATTCTTCCATACAGACATTGCACGTTTTGCTTATGTCCTTCCACTTGCTTAGGTGGGCTAGAAAAGGGGCATGTCCAGTGTAGGCTTGTACAATGATTCTCATTTTTAGTCTTCCAAGTTTGATACACTTTGACTTCGGCTTATTAAGCATAGTATGTGATCATACTTTGATCTTTTTTACATCGGTCACACCAATACTGATAAAAGAAGTTATGAATTACTTGGAGGCGTCCCAAACGCTCAACTGTATCGTACGCTCTGTCAAAATCTAGGCAACATCTTCCTTCTATTTGATGACCAGGACGGAACTCGAACTTTGTTTTTGGAAGCTTGTTAATTAAAATCGGATTTAATCTTTCTGTTATACAAACCGAATAAATTTGATACTCAGTTTCGAGGAGTGTAAATGACCTCCAATTTTTAATATTTGTCTGGTCCTTTCCTTTTTTTGGTATTAAAATTATATGTCCCCTCTTTCGATTGTTTGAGATTCTTGGGCCAAAAAAACACACTGATGAATTGTTTTCGAAGGTATAAGGTTAATTGTGGAAAATGCTTGTAAAATTTAGTTGTGAATCTGGTTATATCTGTGGATTTTTTTATGTTAAGTAATAAAATTCATAGATGTCTGAATATTTTTATTAATACATATTATTACTCTAATTACTATAATTTTCTCGTGAATTTGCATCCAGACAGGTTGTGGCAATCCTTACTACATGTTTAATATAAGTGATCATGTGTCAGTCTAGTTCGATACTTATTTTTCATCACACTCATCTCAGAGAAAATATACCGCTAAACGATGTAGATACGAAAATTTGACAGACTCAAAGACCAAATTTTTTCAAAAGCTCAAATCCTCGTACAATCAAATTTAGAATTCTTTGGTATAAATTCTAATATTGTCATAAAATATACAAAATTGAAAACCAGTATCATTGTCAAATGTGTTTGATCAACTTTTAGAGGAGAAAGGAATTCGGGTTTTTTACTTCAAAGACAAGCAATTCACTCAATTTGATTACCAGTCTTGGACTGTACGCGACTGTTTCTCATATTTCAAGGATCTCTTAGAGAATATACACCAGAAATATATTTTTTTTTATTGGATACAGAATATTCTTGGAGAATAATTTCAATATAGTAGCACACTAACCATTTTCATATATAACTTTACAAAGTAATTCATTAACTTTGTTGAAATTTCAAACAGACAGTATTGTGCACATATCTTCCGAAATTGTAATCTAATTTAAATCTAATCGTGTTTTTTTTTCATGTTAACCTCTCCTACTGCAGAACTAAATGAGAAGAGTGACATGGCAATAATGAAGACATTTGATCATAGAGAGACTGAATGCACCAAAAACATCAAGATTAAGAAAATATCCAAGGATTTGTTGATATCATGTTAGAAAAATGAAAGATCATGTTGGTCCAGTAACTTCAGGACATGAGGTAATTAATTGAATTTTTAATAATGCTTTTTTTTTTTTTAAATAGTTTATTAGGTAAGACCTCCAGCACCAACGATTAACTCATCCAAGGATATGATAGCAACATCTTGACTGTATAAGGTCAACAAAGTCACCAAAAACCCAATGAGATATACCTCATTACCATTTCGGATGGTATTTCTGAAGCAACAGAGGTAATGTGTAAGCTGAAAAGTTGGGATTCTACAGCTGCAGAAAAACCAGAAGCCATTGAAGTGGTAACATGACTTTATTACCTTTTCTCAAAATGACATTGTTGCAATAACGTGGTATATTTGTGATCAACTTCGGTGGTATATAGGGTTTTGATTGGATTGAATCATTTATGGGACTCACAGCATAATTTATTTGTTTAGTGTTAAGGATATTAATAATGGAAACTGGGTTAGATTTAATATTAATCATGTTCATGATTAACAAATATTACAGTTATCAAGATTCTAGCAGATTAGGATCATATATTAATAAAATACTGGTAACTTTTATAACAAAATATGCCTCAAAATTGGCCACTAAATTATACCTTTTTGCCAAATTGTTGTCCTAAAATATAATTTAAGCATTCTACCTCTAAAAATACAACAAAAAAAGTTTTAATATTGTGTATTTACCCATTATAGAAGCTGACATATTGATAATTATGTGTCAAGTGTAAAAAAAGGGATGACGTCGCCTAAAATAGGCGAACTTACCTTGCTCATAAGGTCGATTTCATTTTTTTTTCCATAATATATCTAGATTGTCCATTTGGAAACTAAAAAAAACTGATCTGAATTTTAAATTGTTAAAATGACCCTTCATACAACCCACTTCTATTAAAAATAAAAAGTATCAAAACGAATTAAAATTGATATTGTTTTTTTTTTTTTTTTTATTGATATGTTTCTTTAAAATGAGATAATGCTTTCTTTTTCATATGGCGTTATCATTCATGTTCAAGCGATTTTTATATATCTCACTTTCCGCCATTTTAAAAATGGAAAACTGTTCTGAGAACTTAGTCATTCTAGACAGAAAAAACACTCGTGTGAGGCATTCAAAGAAACAAGCTTGAAAGATAAAGAAGAGCTCTGCACGTGGAGTCGCCATTCATTCATTTTGAGGCTCCTCAAATTGAGTTCTGTAGAACTTCATAACAATGACAATGGTTAGTCCATCAAAACACAATGCAAGCAAATTATACAATTATGTTTCAACAGGATGTATTTTCTTCTGTACACCTTGCAAGGATTGTGGGAGGATATACAATTCAGTCTTACATGCTTTCGTGGAGTGTCAAGCGATATCGGAGCTGCTGTATTTATTAACGCATATTACTAAGTTGTTGGGTTTGGAGGGTTTGTCTTCAAACCATATGAAAGCCCATATTTTGTTCGGGGTTTATATACAAAGAAATTCCAGGCCAGAAATTCGTGCGGTAACTTATGCATTAATAAGTTATAAAGCTCTTATAGCAATTCGACTTACATCTAGTAATGAACCACGATTAGGGGATATTAAGAAGATAATTATTGCATCTGCAGCATGATATGCTACTTTTTACTTGCGTATTCCTATGGGAAATTCCTTAGATTGGGATTTAGTCTCGGATTTGGTTCGATATTTTCCTTCTTTGTCGGTTAGATATCATCATAAACTAAAGACTATAATAGATAGATTCAGGAAAGCATGAGAGGAGCATCATATTTTGATATTATTATTATGATTGTTCTTTGGTTCTTTTTTTGTTTAAAGTTGTATATGTTACTCGGTTGTATCTGTATTTTGAAAGTAATTTTAATAAATATGTGTTTGTTTTACCTATATCAATGATTGCATATTTTTTGGTGTCTTATGTTCCAAAGGAGTACAACTGGGAGGTGGGCTTTAATTGAGGTGGAATTTTTTTAAACTAGAATATTTATTTATGAGTTTTATTCTCGTATTCTCTCTATATTTTATTTTTTCCATGATATTATGTTTGTTTGTTATATATTTTTGTTAAATAAAGCCCATATAAAGAAAAAAAATAATTCGAAATGTTTCCAAAAAGAAAGGTGATTTTTAAATTTTTCAGCAAACTTATATTTGGTATGCTCCTCTTTTTTATGTTAGTGCCTTGCAACAAGCATATATTTACATTTTCAGCCATGTAATTTTTTTAGTTTTTTGTGAAAACTATAGCGGTTCGAAGAATTATCCGTGTTCCGCGATTTTTTACACTTGAAAACATGGATCAATAAATTGCATTAATTTGATGTAAAAATGAAATTAAGTGCTCCAAAACACTCGAAATGTTGAGAATGGCACACGGTGAAAATGTTTACAAGGGATACAAATTCCTCCAAGATGGTCCAGGCGATGAAAATGACGAGCCTCCCTATGGACGCACAAGTCAGTCAACAAAAGATGAAAATATACAAGCAGTGAAGAAAATTGTTTTTGAAAAATATCGAATCACTCTCAGAGAAGTTGTGGAAGATATTGCCACATTGGATAGCTATTACCATATATTTTTTCGAACGTTTTGGGCAGGAGACGAGTGTCAGCAATGTTTGTTCCTAAACTACTCAATTTTGATTTTTGGCCCAAAATAACATCACAATCCTGCCTCAGCCCCCATATCCACCTGATTTTCCCCTATGTAACTTTTTATTGTTTCCAAAACTGAAGAGATCTATGAAAGGAAGGAGATTTGCAACGATTGAGGAGATAAATACTGCTTCGCTGGAAGAGCTCAAGGCCATACAGAAAAGTGCTTTTGAGAAGTCAATAATAAGTAATGCAGTCACAGTTAAAGCTATATAATATTTATTTCTAGATATTCGAGATAAATAATTAGTTACAATTCTCCGTCTACGTCTTTAAAATGTTACTTACTTTGTTATTTATTGAAACAATAGATACCAATTTGTTAAGATACAAAATTTAAAAAATTCTACAATAAGATAGAAGGAAAAGCTACAAAATATACTTTTACTTGATGGTGGTTTTTCAGAGTAGTAGCAAACATATAATTTATGTCTTTAAAATAATAACTATAATTTAAATAATATATCTTCGTCAAATTATATATTTTTCCGTGATTAACAATTTATTTTCAAGTAATTTGTTTACGTTGCAAATTCATAAATTATACATTATAGTTTAACATAAAACTAAATTGGTATTTTCTTGTTCTGAGAATCTATAATGAATAATAAGCCTTTTTCAAACATTCTTTTTAAGTAGTAACAATAATTTTACTAAATAAATAAATCAGCAAAATTTGTTCTATTGTTTTGTCAAAAAATGCTAATTTGTGATGATTTAATATAAGAAAATTGTATTGTTCTCAATTAAATGTATTATATTGTATAACTAGCAATATAAAAGATTTATTAAAATAAATTGATACAATTGTAGTTTATACATTTGTTTTAATCTAACAGTACGTAGATTGCTACTTTTATTTCTGCCCTCAAAGAAGAAAATATAAATTGTAAGATCCATCTGTTGTACCTAATTGATAGCTTGGTAGTTTCAACTTTATAAAAACGTTTTGTTATTTACATGTTATTTGAGCATTTTATAATAATTTGAAATATTCGTTCCAGTAAAAAAATGGATTTTACTCGGTAACATATCCGTACTATTGTTTTTAATTTTTTTTGACGACGTGGGTTATCAAGGCAACAGTGGATCGATGAACTTAACTTCTTATATGACGATCATATACCACCCTACAGTACAATAAAAAATTGGTATAAGGAATAACAAAGAAATATGTGAAGGTCGTTCAAAATTGGGTGTTGTGTCAGAATACATCAATTAGCTAATGAAAAAGATCATCATCATGTGACTTACCAGAAGATTGAATATCTTTTTGGGATCAGTATCCAGTATTTATAGGATATTGCATATAAAGCAGATTTGTTAGAGTTAGATTACACGTACGTATTCTGGCAAAAGATTAAAAGAAAGCTAGTGGCTATTGCTGGCAGAAAATTCAGAAAAACTTTGTTAGAAGTGCATCAAAAGCTCTCTGTAATATTAACACAAGTGACAAAATATGCAGATCAGCCTGAAACAAAATAGCAATCGAATGTATGGGTATTTCAAAATGACCACTATCCAACAAAAGTTGTTTATACAAGAAAAACATCAAAGCAAATGATTTTTTTTTTCGGTTTGATAGGTCACGTAGCTTAAATGACATTGGAACAACTTAAAAAAGTTAATTTTTTAATGGTATACGACCCTTTATCTACCGGAAGTTTTCCAAGAAATCCGAAAAAAATCAAAAGCATAGGGAAATAATTTTCATCATGCCAATGCAAGTGATCACACATTGGCTCAAACAAATATTTTGATGGGTCATCCCTTATAGCCCTGTTTTTATCGTCAGAAGAAGCCACTGATGGATTTAATAACTATGTCTGGGAGTTACCTCAATCAGAATAGAAAAAATGCTTCGAAAACTGGTTCAAACGTATGCAAAAGTGTATTTATCTTCATCGAGAATATTTTGAAGCCCAATATATACTTTTTCGTTAGTAAATATTTGTTCTTTCATAAAAAAGGCCAGAAATATATATATATATAACAACTTAAGTATTTGTGCATAAAATAGACTCTTTTTTTTTAGAAATCTCGTCCTTTCAAAATGCTTTCATGTTATCCTTTTCAGTAAGTTTGATTAAATTTCACAATTATATATTTTGTTTCCGAATAAAAAGATCTCGCTTCTCTCCCTTTTATGATTATCAAACTATTAGTCCTTTTCTTAGTTTGTTCGAAATGAATTCATATAAAGCATTAGGAAGATAGAAATATTGCGCATTGAAAATCTCATATATTTACCTCTTGTGGATATAATATAAATTCTATAAAAATCTTCATTGAAATGGATGTGTATATAATTTTATACGTACTATAATAAACTTATACATATTTTGGATAATCTACTAAAGTCTTAATATGTAATGCCTGTTATTTTGATACAATAAAGTAGCAATGGTTTGAATTACTCAACACCCCTGAGGATAAAACCAAATGTAAACATAAAGATTATCTAACTATCTCTAATATTGATGATATTTTAAAGAAAAAAATCTTCTTTTTCTACATCAAAGTAACAATAAAGATCTTTATCCCACAACCCAAAATAAATACACATTCGAGATATGAAAGTTATCAGCTCTAAATCAAAGAGTTTCTTTCCTTTATATCATCTTAATAAAATAATATTAATATTTTAAAATAATTTGTAGAAATTAAAATATGTATGATAATTGATAAAGCCACAAAGTTTGGAATTAATGGGAAAAAAATCTGGTAATTCATAAAAGATAAAAAAAAAAATATGGAAGACTAAATAAAAGGAAGCAAATTTAGATATGTTAATGTACACGTTTGAATTCAAAGATCATATTGAATTACAAAATAAAGATACTTTTCATGAGACTAGTCGCAAGAAGTAATTAACTTCAAAATAGAAATATTATTTGAAAAAAAAAATTGCAATCAGGATTGGAGTAACGATCATGTTTTTGGAAATTTAAATAATATGCTAAATTATATTGATCTGGGAAAGTGTCAACTAGTGCTTCAGTTGATAACTACAAATATATATAATTATATTTACCTAATTTTGTATGTAGACGTATTGATACATAATATCCCTTAGCAATACTTTAGTAAAATATACCAATGTACCAAAATACATGAAGGATTTAAAAGGGATATTTAATAAGGAGTTATTTAATACTAGATATATTCAAATTAAATAAATTCATCATTATAAGGTTGAATTAGGTTAAATGTCTGTAATGTCCACCAACCGTTTCTATAATAACTTTAAAGCTACATTGTTTATTTTTTAGGTAATAGAAGGATCATCAGATATAGAAAGAGGGAGAGCGTTAATTAATAAATATGCTGTTTTTGCCCTGTGGTTTTCTTGTTGCCTGACTTTGTTGAAATAACATTGACCGTGTTGTTTTCCTTTCAACTGTATATATTAATTTTAATAAGTTGACTCTAGTAGGAAACTAAATATACATATTATAAACTTTACACATGTATTACATAGGATTTTGATTTAAAAAATAATTGTTTTAAATCAAGGACCTTCGTTAAAAATTAATTTGTGTAATTTTATAATCGGTGATTAACAATTCAATGAATAATATAATTAATAACCACTCTATAAAATATCATCAAACATTGGCAATAAGAAAAATACAAAAGGCTAGCTACCATGTGTTTTTCAAATATTTTCTTTCTCTTTTGATAGTCGATATTTAGGGTGTATAGCTAGTCTTGTAGGACTGCATTTTCAACACATCTCACCCCTCCTTCAATGTTTTTTTTATCGGTCAGGTCTTTCTCATATGTCATCAGTCCTAAGGACCGATGAGTCTGTCCTTCCGTAGTACGGTACAAGCCACTTCACTTCTAGCTAGGGTTGGAGAGCATCAAACGAAGAAAAGAATGAATAATAAGTAAAAGGAATGGTATTTGAATATTATTACGTTCTAGCTCACACCTTTTCTTTTAAACTAAAGAAACTTCAACTTGTTGTAGTTACCCTCAAAGACTAAAGGAACGATCTTAGGGCTGACAAAATTAATCAGGTCTGGATTGATAGAATTGCAGTCTTTTAAGTTTTGTTAGATCAATATTACACAAGTTATTAAGTGTGAGAAAATGTATAGAGCTATTGCATTTTGATTATTTATGAAAAAAATAACAGAATTAAAACAAACATGGACGACAACTAGTGACTCATAGATTATGTCTTGCTTAGCTTTCATGAAATTTTATTAGATCAAATACAAGCAACCGTGAGAAGAAGGAAGTTAACTTAAATCCTAGTCTGTATACTAAATAGAAAAGTCAACAGATTAGAATTACTTGAATTTCGATCTTAAATTCTTCTGAGAGAATCCTTATAATTATTGTCCATCCTTCGTGAACACGTGGAATAATAGTTATTACTTTATACTAGCATATTTTGTTTCCAATAATTAAATAATAATGATAAAAATTTTGAAAATATAAAATTACATTCAAATTACCAACTAGAAAAAAGAATACCCGCTTTCTAGGACCTACTTTATAGCCATCTATGGATAATTTATCACAAACCTTCTGAAGCTCCAAAGTTCATCAAAAATTCAGAATTCTTGTGGTAGGATATTGGTATTTTTTTGGAAATCTAATAACATATAGAACATAATATTTTTTTTTTCTTGGTTTTTTTATAGCTATTATTTAAAACTAAATAACTACTTAGCATAAATTTACAATCATAGCATGGAAGGTTTGAAGGTATCCAATAAATAAATATATCGTTGCAAATGCATACTTCTTTCTTCCAATATATCCATTCAACAGCCATAAAATAATCAGATCTTTAGGTTGAAATTTTAGTATTCCAATTTCTATAATTAGTTTTGAAAATCTGTATCTTTTGGGGAGTGTTAGAAAAAACGAAAATGAGTGAAGTATTCGAATAATTTTTTGCATAAAACATGAGTACCTTAGCTATAATTAAGTTTCATTAGATCAGTTATAAAGAGGGAGAAAAGGAAATAAACAAGGTCGATCCTCAATTCTAATCTGAATCCAACAAGGACTTAAAATTATAACTCCCTTCAAATCCTCTAGATTACTCTACGTCTTTTATGAGCAATCACAAATATTCAATCCGGTTTTGCATTTAATTGTAGAAATATATTTATCAGAAAAGGAAGTTCACTCCTCAGGAATTAAATAATAATAATAGCTTAGAAAGAGAAAACACAATCTTCAGTTTGTCAGCTAAAAAAAAATAAAAAAAGGGGAGAGGTAAAATATGATAAAACTTATCATATTTAGCTCTAGCTTCATACAATAATTTTATATTTTGACACAGTCGATATCATTAAACATTTTGGTAAAACGTTTAAGTCAAATGAGGTAAGGATGACAATGTGTTTTTTTTTGTTGTCTTTTTCCTAAGGCATATATTTATTTCATTAAATAAAAGAAGCAATCAATAAAATGAATGATAAGACATAAAATAAACTGATACTAGAAATAATAATATAAAATAACAAAAAAACAACTAAAACATACTATTAGAGTAAATAATTAAGTTGTTTTCTTTAAAATTATTATTTGAAACTTGGCTATTGATACAATATCTGAGATGCTAAAATAGGAGAAAACATTATTTGCGTACAATATATTTTTTGGTTTTGTATTGATTATATTGTCTTGCTTTCCAACGAAAAAAGGAATAACTTCGCTTTTTTGAATATACAAAATTTAAAATTATTGTTCATAAAAAGCCTTTAAAGATTTACAATCATATAATAAATGATCAATACACTCATCTTCGGTGGGGTCAAAGCAAGATTTGATATTTTTATCCGGAAAAAAACTACGACCTCACTTTGTGTGTGCCGGAGAGTTGCAATATTTTAACCACATGTCCTAGAAGGACAGAATAACGTTTTTTTACAGTTTTAATAGCAAAAGCTGTCCGAAGATGAAAGTTTCTTCACTTCAAATAATTGATAAAAGGACCAAAGTTGAAATTGTTACCAAACGCATTCAAAAGAGAATGATAGGCCTTGTAACATGCTTATACAATCCAAAAATACTTTTGTAAGGCTTAAATCCATCCTGTTAATGTACAACATTGAATGAATAGTTTCAGCAACAAAATCTAGTCCAGCTGTTGCAAAATTATGTTAAACTAATTACTTTGTTGGTATGAAATTCCCAAACTAAAGTCCTTTCAAAGCGTTGAATGTTGTTATCAGCACAATACATGATTTTCTTCATCTTCCCTGAGTACTAAGATAGGTTCTGTATAACTTTTTTAAGTCAGAAGTAAAGTTGTTCAGAGTATTTACCACCAGAACTTATTGCAAGATAGACACTCAATAATTCTTCTTCCATCCATGCATTTTGGATCCAAAACTAATTGATATATTCCCCTAAGTCACTGAAATCCAAAACTGATAAACTACTATACTTGCGAAAATTATGAGGTCCTTGTTGATAAATTGTTTTCTTTTTATTGACCATAAGAAAAGATCATTCCAAAGCCTACTCCGAAACTTTTTTGTCGAATGGCGTTACACGAACAAGATGAACTACTTTTATTCTGACCCCAAAATTCAACATTAAAGATGAAAAAAATTGACGTATTTTTTTAAATTTTGGTAGAATGTCCTCCAGGATCTTTTAAACACAGCTACCTCTAATCCAGAATCTTAATATTTTTATGTTCTTAAAACTTTTAAAATTGGACGATGCTGTTCCGATGATCACACTGTATTTCAGTTTTCTCTGGGTTGTTCTTGAGACCTGAATTTAATTAAAATTCTGTAAAAAAAGTTATTGGATACTCCAGAGATTTAATTTTAGGAGTGGACTTCCTGAGAAGATCATTGTTAAATCTTCTGTATTACAAAGGTACTTTGGGTGGGTATGAAGACTAGAGAAACCAACTATGCCATAATTCATGTCAAATCATTTAATGAAGTTATCAATACAATAAATAAAAAGTACATCTAAGCATGGATATCCTTGTTTAACTCCACATCTATTATCAAAGGCTGTACTTTGATTTCCATATTCCACAATAGCCTGAGATCTAGCCAAAGTAGCACCATCCATTTTGCTAATGAAATCATAAATGTTTTCTTATAAAAAGTGTGTATATTAAATTTATGTGACAAGGAATCAAAAACTTTTTTCAAAACAACATTATTGTTAGACTCTAAAGTTTGTAAAATATAAGGTATACTTTACATTAGCATTCCTTTCAAAAATCCGTATTGAGTAAGATGTAAAACTGATTTTAAAAGATCTTTAAATATAACAGCTAGAATGTCATTTTTTTTTTTGTATTTCATTCTAAAATGTATTGTTAAATCTTCATATTTAAGTTGATGTCAACTTAATGTAACGGTTTTTAGAGCCCCCGATTTTTGTTTTACAATACATACATAATATTTAGAGAAAAATACAAACGACTATGTCGTGGCTTAAAGTTATGAATGCTGTTACATTTGTATAAAGTGCATAGTTTGATTTGTTTGACAGACATTCTCATTGTGGTTCATAGCCTCACAATAAAGACATCACATAAAAAAACTAATCCTTTTCCTTCATACACACATAAGATGTTGTAAAAAGGTTAAAGTATTAAGCAAAAGTGCATAAGTATTAATGTGTATTGTATTTTACATATTTACTCGTGTTAGATTTCGGTCTGAAAATTGTGGACCGGTGTGAGACCGTTATGACAAAACGCATTTGGTTCTTTCAAGAAGTTCGTTTAAGCTCCGGCTCAAAGAAAAATTTGGTCTGTATCGGTATTACAAAAATAAATTTGTCTCATTTAAAATATAGGCATAACCGGGAAAAAAATCTGTATACAAGTTGTGTTCTAAAAGTAATATGACTTTTCAAAATTTGCAGGAAAGGAACATTTAGGGTGGTCAATTTTTTAATTTTTGTATGTTTTTTAGCTATATAATATGTTTATTTTGTTAGTGAGAAGTATATCAGTTAGAAGTATTTTGCATATACGGTGATTTTTTGCTATTCAAAAACATGGACCAAAGAATTTGCATCAAATTTTGCGTAAAAATTGAAATTAAGTGCTCCAATTTTTCAGGTCAGAATGGTTCCCCTGGAGCTCAAACGAGTCATGGAAGGGAGAACAAACTTCTCAAGAACCTTGGTCTGATAGTAGAAACTTCCAATCTTCTTCTTGCAGTCCAGTACATCAAGATCAGTTACTCCCAGAGCCCCAACAGCTCCCCGAGCCATGATTTTTATAGGGTGCTTCACATTTTGAACGTACGGAACATCATCCTTATTCTTTGCCCATACACGATCGTTTTGGCACTTTTTTGAGCACATGATTTGAAAAAAAACTTTCATCTGACCAAACAAAACGTTTCCAGTCATCCAAATTCCATCCAGGCTTACCCTTGGCAATCCTCTTTTTCTTCATTTGATCTGTCAACAGGGGCTTGGAAGCCTACATGTAGGCCTTAGCATCAACAGATTTCTTGTAAGCCTTTGCATTCAGGCTAACCACTAGTTTTCTCGTGTATTGGCGTCTTTTCCGAAGACTCAATGAGACGACTTGCTTGGCAATTGGTGAAATTGAAGGGGGACTACCTGAAATTGGCTTGTCTTCCTTGCTCTCTTCTCGCTTGAGGGGCCCACCATCTTTGAACGGACATTTTACTAACCCCAAGTTCCTAACAACAGCTAGCTGGGTCGAACCACCAAGTAACTTAGTTACAGAAGCTACCCTGATCTCAAAAGGTGGAGATATAGATATGGAAGATGTAAATATGGAAGGAAATTTTTACTTTTTTCAGCAGCAACTTGCAACAATTGACACAACTTTTTCAAATAATTTGTTAAAGAGAATGTATTGTAAACAGTACTGCAAGAACAATTTATTTCTACCATTTTGGATTAACGAAAACAGATTAAGCAGTAAATGACAAAGAGTGGGAAATTGGAGACTAACAATATTTAATTGTCACCCTCTATATTGAGTTCGAACACATTAGTGCATAATTTGAAAATGATTAAATTTTTCACTACGCCCTATGATCGTGCTCAGGAACAAAACATTGGTCCAAATTCGTTCTAAAAAAAAGGAGTTAAGACCGACCAAAAAAAAATGCTCTCTGACTAACTCTCAACACTAATATATAGGGTAGACAAGGTAAATCCAAAATAACTTTAACGTCTAATTATGATAAATATGATAATTTAAATATGATAATTTACTTGTATAAGAGATGGAAAGACTATTTTTTTATTCATTTAAACGCCGCATCAAATGTAAAATGATTATTCATAATGCAAACCTTCGTTCTCTATACGGCGCATGAATGTCTTGAGTGCCCTTGCTACCACGCGTGGATTCAGTTCCTTCATTGTGTTGAAAATGGAGGCCTTCAAAGCCACAATTGAAGTATGATTATTCTTGCAGGCGATCATCTCCACCCTGCTCCACAAGTAAAAATCAAATGGATTGAAGTCTGGGATGTTGGCTGGCCAATAGAATAGACGCTAAAAAGCCTCATTTTGCCCTAATGACTCTTGGACAATCTTGGCCTTATCAGTAGGTGCTGAGTCTACCTGGAATGTATATGGCTTCCCATCAGTGACTTCATTCATCCATGGAATGTTCACGTCCTTTTAGACCTCCTTGGTCACCTTCTGCCCCTTTTGGAAAAAGTGGGGGGGCATAAATTGTCCTTCCGTGCTGATGGACGCCAGGACCATAACCCAAAGCCGGATTCTTTGTTTTCATGACTGTTTGGCCCTCATCAAGGTCCCAACAGATCCATCTATCGTTTCTACGGATATAGATGGCGTCAATGGTGAAAATTTTTTTGTCCAAATAAAAACGCACTTAACCACCTTTGTTCTTGATTGGGTTAATAAGAATTTTACCTTTGCTGACTGTGTCTGCTTGATTGTACTCTGTTAGCAGATTCTTTCAGGCTTTTTCCCTCGACAAGTAATCCAGGTCAATCCTGATATAATTTTTGATAGTCACTTTGCTCACGTTACGGTCCCTGGGCAGCTTAGCAATTAGATTGCTTGGATGAGTGCCAATTGACCGTTTCAAGCCAGCTATGAACCTATAAGTCTGAATTTTATCAGATCTTGTTGAATGAACTGCTCTCTCAGTCTTTCCCTTCTAATCAACGGCCTTAGTAACATCATAAACTGTTGATTTTGGATATTTGAAGAAGAAAATTATCTCCTGAGCAGAATTTCCCACACGGCGAGTTTCAATGATGGAAATTCTCCTGACTTTTTGAATGCTTTAACGACGAGATACTCAAAAAACCTTATTATTAAATTCGATAGCTAGCACATTTACCTTTTTGCAAGTATTAAAATTTTTATCACGTAACCTATAGAAGTCTCATAATTAGCCGTTAAAGTTATTCTGGATTTACCTTGTCGACCCTGTATATACGAGTATATATGTATATTGCATCGTTTTTTATTTACATTTAGTAAATTTTTAGGCCTTAAGGGAAATTAAATTATTGCTTTAATTGGAATTTAACTCAAGAGGTATATAGCATGAAAATGACGACTTTTCTGAAGCAAAATAAAAAGTGTTTTAAAAATGGCATTGAAATGTTGGAGAGGTGCTGGAATTATATTGTTGCTCTTGATGAGGATGATATTGATGAATAAAGCCAATTTTGAATACAAAAAGAAGTTTTTTTCTTTGTTGAGCCAAAGACTTTTCACCCTATTCTTTAAATATCATGTTTACAATTTATTGCAATGTTATGGGTTTTTTTTAATAAAAACATAATGAACAATTTTTAGCTTGTTTTATTTCTTTGTTTTTTAAGGAGCCATCTTAGAAAAATGAGTCGTTTAAAAAAAGTATTACGAATACTTTTAGTAATTAAGAATATTATTTTTTCTTCAAAATGAAACTGTAAACTTGCGTAAAATTACGTGGTTTGTGCAAAAAATACAACATGCACAAAATTAGGGTAACATATTTATGCAATTTCTCTTTATTACTAGAAAATTTGAAACTTTGCTTACTTTTATTAAAATCCTTTATGGACTCTCATCTTTTTAAATATATAGAAAAATAATAAAAAATTTATATTTATATTTTGTACAACCACATAAAATAGAATAAATTAACTTTTTTTGTTACTTAAATAAATTGAACAATAATTATTTAGAAAGGTTAAGAATAATCAGAAATTGACCAAAGTTTGCCAATTATTTAAGCTATATTCTTCTTAAAAAAAATGAAATATATATTTTTTGAAATGACAGGGTCAGACCAGCCATACCATCCTTGTGCTCTATATAAACAAATCTACAATTTCTAAAATTAAAATTCTTGTAAGATAAGTGGTCCTGCAATATTAATGAGGAAAATTACAAACTATGTCGCTATGTTTGGAAAAACACCTTTAATGGGGTTTCGAATATCTAATTCAGAATTGAATAACCTTTTCATATAGTTGGCCATAATATCTTTGATAATTTCGTGACCATAGGTAGAGTAAAACCTTAGTAGTATTCAAAATATACTTAATTTATTGTTGTTCAAATTCAGATTTTGCATAGAGGGAACAAATTAGTAGTATTCTAAATGTACCATCCTTTTCATCTATTTCATATAATTGTTATGAGATATATAAATAGAGTTGCAAAAGCTGGTAATTGACAAGCGTTATTTTTCTTCCTTCTTGAAACTCAATTGATCCCAGGATTCACAAAACCTCTTGACGGTGGTACGGAGATACCCCAACAACATAAAAATTTTGCCCTAAAAAACTTCTTAGGGAGTTTTCTAATTGTTTGACTCAGTATTGTTAGAGTGTGCGTCAAGGATGAACAACACCAAAAATAAAATACATCATAGTTTATAGTTTCACTTTAATAAAAGCAAAAACACAAGCTACCCAGCTCAAAATGTGAATAGTATTTATGGTCTTGATACTGTAATAATCAATTTTAATGGTAATCTCGGTTTGTTGCTTCTGTTTTGGTAATTTGGATGTCAAAGATGCTCACGTTCTGGCAGGCTAATTGTCAAAATGTGAATATGTAGTCACAAGAATATTAAGACTTCCTTCTTCTTCTTCTTACCTACATATGAAAAAGGAAAAATTGTTTCTTTTTTCCCGTTGAAATGTATTCTTACATTTAGCACTGTTGTCAAGTAATTACATTTTATTATAAAACCATTTATATATTTAAATTTTTAACCTCAGAACAACATATACAAACCTACTTATAATTAATATTATTTGTGAAATTATATTTTTTAATGATAAATTTGATAACAATACCAATGTAATTTTATGGAACATAGATACCTTTTTTATCAATAAATAATTCCATTCATTCCATAATTGAAATAAAGTTAGATCTAAGTGCTTTTATTTACCTTAAGATTTAAAAGTAAAATAATGGAAATCGTCGAGTCCGACCATCATTTAAGTACTGTTTTAATGGCCCAGGAGTTAAATATCAATGGAAAAAACAACATATAGATAGACTTCTTTATAGCACATCTATTATTTTATGTATATATTCATAAATTATTCCTTTTCATCGCTCAAGGATGGGAACTTTTTAGCCTTTTTTTTTTTTTAATTTCACACTGAATCTTTGATGTTCACATTTCCTATAGAGTTCACACAGGGTGAGGACTCAAAAATTAGAAAATTTTAAAAGCCTTTTTCACTTCTTCATATTTTTATTTTGTGCCATTTTTATGGTAAACATTTGAAATAAAAGTTGGTAATTTAACAGTTTTCTACACTTTTTATTGTACATGTCCCTCTCCATTCTGAATGATAGCTTCAATATGGGGACAAATACTGTAGGCCTTAACAAAGTCCAAGGACACTCTTTTCCACTCTTCCGTGATGACGGTCTTCAGGGTATCGACAACTGGGTAAGAAGTCTGATTTGTTTTGCCTTCTTAGACGCATGAAACAACGAATTCCTAGGGGTTCACTTCGGGTAAGGACAAAGTCCCGAAGTACGCCGGCCAGAAGCCAGCCATGGCCTCCCTGCAGAAATACTGCAACTTCATGGTGGTGTATGACCAGGGCGCCGTCTTGGTTAAACACATAGTTGTTCATGGGGAACGTGTTCTTCAACCACGGCAATACATGGTACCTGAAGACCTTGAGGTAGACGTCCGTGTAGGCTTTCTCATTGCCATTGAAGAAATGGAGAGGAATCTTGCTGCGGTCGGACGCCCCGACGTCTAGGACCATGACCTGACCTTGATGTTTGGTTCTGAAGGTTTCCTCGACCTGAGCTCCAGATTCAGCAAAGAAACTATCATTTCTTCTGTCCAGTCAAGATCTTCTTGTCCGAGATCGGCTTGTACATGGAGGAGATCACACAATGTCTTCCGTTTTGCTTGTTGCTAGGTGATTTTTGATCCCACAAAACCAAAATATACATCAATTTGCAGCTTTTTGTCAGCTCTTTCAAATGAAAGAGTTGAGCACAAAATTGTTAAACTTTTAGAACTGACGCTAGACATCCTCAAAGAACATTTTATTTTTTGAGACCTCATTCTGAATACGGTTTGTTAATTTTAGAAAATACTAGAAAACAGTCCTAAATATATAGATCCAAAAAGTTCAATTATTTCTATATGACTATATGGGATTATGCCCATGATTCCCTAGTCTCCCTACGCCTGAAATTTGTACTTCCTTGTTTCTAAAATTATATTGAACATATATATTTAAATTGTTTACAAAAGTAATTTTAGGTGAATGTGTAAAACTTCCCATTTATTTACGACCCTTTATTTTAGAAAAACAAATAAAGATACATAATATTTATATATCCATAGTAATGGAACATGGAAAAGATACTATTTCTTATTGAAAGATGTTTTATTGTAAATTCATGCAATTGTTTATTTTATACAAACAAATGGTCATTCTATATCTATTTAAAGATGCACATTTTCAGTAAGTTTCTTCTATAGATAAATCCCCCAAAATCCTTTATTTTATTATGTAAATATATATTAATTTTAATCTACTTGAGAATTGAACTAGCGAGATATTTTAACAACAGTTGGTATATCTATTTATCTTCACTTAATTTCTCTTGAAAACCTTATTTTATGGAGAGAACCGATACTTAATATAAATTTACTATACAAATGGCTCAAATGCATTTTTGTAAAATTATTTAGTAAATGGATTTAGATTGTTGTGTGTCTGAGACTCCGTTCTTAGTTAGTTAAGAATTTATAGCTGTTTACCGTTATACATACATACCATTATAAAAAAGTACAAATATGCATACATTACAACACTATGCATACATACAGCAAAGAACACTACCACTCAAAGGGGGGTATATCTGCTACTAGAGCAGAAATTGATCTTCAGTCCTAATGAATTTATAGTTATTATCAATAATTTGTTTCATTTTTGTACATTTAATAAATTTAAGAATACGAAGATCTTCATCTCCTCTTCCATGGCTTAGTATCTCTCATATGAGAGCGATGTACATCTGTTAATAAGGTGGTCTACCGTTTGTGGTTCTTCCTTGGAAATATTGTATTTTTCCAAAACTTGCCAATGACCTTTTTAGGCTGGAGGAAGTAAGTTCATGTTTTGAACCAAAAGTTTGACATTGTTTTTTTTTTTTTGGTTTCTACAACATGTATTGTGTATGTTTCATTCTTTGATTTTCCCTGTATCTGTTGCACCAAATTTAGAAGAAGAAGTCAACCACAGCCTTCTTAATGTAGTAAGGAGGCACTCCAACACAAAAAACGATTTTGACTTTCAGTACCACTCTTTGTAAGATAGTCTACAAATTCGTTTCTTGAAATATCTGAATGGCCTATGCACCAATCGATGTATGTGTATATTTATTTCATATTTTCCAATGTTTAATATTTCTTTGCACTTCTTAACTGTATCACTTTTAGTAAATGGATTTAGAATAGCAGCAATTGACATTTACGAATCCGGTCAAATTATTACGTTTTTTAATGGCTTGTCTTGGTTAGGAAGAGACTGATCACACAGACTGATTGTGTGATGGATGATACTCTGATTACCCATGCAATATTTTAAAAACGATGCTGGAATTGTTATATTCAGATTGATAAAATTTCTCATTCAGACAAAATTAAAGATAGGACTCATCCACATTCTCTTACATCCAGATCAGTTTGGATCTTTAGAACTAAATACTCGGGTAAATTTGGGGAACCCGAACTTTTCCATCAAGATCTGCAACCAAAATTAGACTGATATTTTTCACCCAAAGTTCAGAACTATTAAATAGGTGATTCAGCTTACATTTTTAATGAATACTCATGCCGAAACAATACACAATCCAATGTTATGAATATTACAACATAATTATTATTCATTAATATAATTATTGTTATAATAACATTGGACACGTCATTACCTTTATTTTATATCGCAAACTCTCCTCTGAAAAAAATAGAGAAAAATTATACTCAGTTGGTAGTTGGACAACTCTTTCTGCTATGAAAATATTATTGAATAATAGTCGATAAATATTAACAGCTTAATAAGAACCTACCAATTAATGTTAAGAACACTGATTAGAGAAAAATGAGTTTGAAATTTCAACTGTTGACAACTTAATACAGTGAGCATTTTTGTGTTTGTGAGAACACTATTTCCATGGTAACACAAAAATATAGTGTGTTTTCTGTAATTATCTGTTGATTTATTTTGCTTCTTTTCTACTAATCAGTATTCTGAACGTTGAATAGCTAAGTTAAAATTAGCTCCTTTTAAACTGTAAAAAAATGGGCTAACTTCCAAATAATTTTTAGGCCTATTTTTTGCTTTTTTTTTTGTTTTATTTTTTTGTGGAAAAAGTTGTGTGATACAAAAAAGTAACAATGCTTGAGATTACGTCGTCAAGATAAATAAAATGTATATTCAATATTGATAAAATCTTCTTTTTATAACTAGGATTAAGTATTAAGCAATACTACAACCTTTTTAAGATATGGAAAATCGCTTGGATCTTTTTTATTACCAGTAAAAGTTCGGGAACTCTAAACTGGTTCAAGCCTTTGATCTCTGATCTTCTTGGATAGCACAAGTTTACCTATACCGTACCCGGTACTTCAGATCTGGGTCCAATGCCCGTTTTATTTTACACGAGATACAAAT
Organism: Lepeophtheirus salmonis; assembly: GCF_016086655.4. NCBI lineage: Eukaryota > Metazoa > Arthropoda > Copepoda > Siphonostomatoida > Caligidae > Lepeophtheirus > Lepeophtheirus salmonis. Next base: position 25,091,636 of record NC_052144.2, read on the forward strand.
CTTCTTCCTTTGAGTCGTTTAAAATTGTTACTGTATCTATTTATAATCTTATTTTACTGACTAAAAGTAATATCGATCTGTAGATATCTTCTCCCTCAAGTTATCACTTTTTTTTCAAATAAAAAACACATTAATAGAAGGAGAATAAAATAATTATATTCATGTATACATATTTATTTTAAGAAAACAAAGTTTGTATGTATCTATATAATTTTTACAGTATTTTTTTTAACAAAAAACAATCAAATCGAACAATTTTTTAATAACAACCGTGTGTAGCTAAAGTTCATCATAAAAAAAGAAGATATATATAATTTTATAAATAATAAATTTGACTTTAGATAAGGTGTAATGAGCGTGTGTAGCTAGAGTTAATCCAAAGAGTGTAGTACTTTTTTTTTCCTAGAAAAAATCCTTAGTAAATGCCATTATATACATAATTAGTCCAATTACGACAAATTATGTTCAATTTAGATACAATGCAACTACTCGGTGAAAAACTTTCAAATAATTTTTTTATGTACATATTTATGAGCTATAGCTTCTCTAAAATGATCTCGCTTTTGATAAGTATGTATATCTTAATTGAAATATATGTACTTACACATCAATATCATGTGTATAGATAATGTTCTCTAACATGTATTTTTATAAGGTTTTGAAGCAAATGTGTTTTTCTTTTATCATAAATCTATTTTTATGACTTTTCTTGCATTCATATTGTTATAATACTCGTATTATTTCGAATTTTCTTATAACAAACATCGATGAAGGAATATACGAACATGCTCATATGTATATAGCTATATAATTCTGTAATTTTTTCTTGTATTCTTTTAGGCTTACAGGGTACCATACGTTAAAATATGTTTTTCTTTACTGCTTTTTCGAACAAGGATATCATTGACATAATAAATAATGATATTAATTTATGAAGAGCATATGTATCATATTGTTGTAGTGGCTTAAATTGAATGCTATTCATATAATAATATATATACACATATGGCTTTAAATCAGAGTTTCCTCTTTTCATAGGGTTTAAGAGGTTTAGTGAGGATATAGTTGAATTGTATGTACATTTTGGAAGCACATTCCAATATATAAAACAAAAATATATTAAGGTACATAAAATACGCAAAAATCCTCGATTGAAAAGTGATTTGGAGAAGGAATTTTAGTTTTTTGAAAAATAAAATTTTACTCAAAAATGTAATTACTTCAATGTGCCATTTTTTTTTATTTTTTTTTTTTGCCGTTTTGCTTGATTTTGAAAATTATGAGGTCGAATTTTTTAATGTGACTAAATTAGAATCTAACCTTTCAAAGAGAAAAAAATCATACGACCAACTAATTAACAAATTCCTTTGAATTACATCAAATACGAATACCATTGATAAACAAAAGTGCTGAATTTGAAATTACTCAATTTAATAAGATAATAAAAATATTTCTATGGAGGCCAAAAATTTTTAGAACAAAGACATTCATATTCCAACTCCATTTATTGCAACTGAATTAGTCTTATTTTTATTTTTTTCAACTAATTGAATGACTAGTAAAATTTATTATAGAATTGGAAAGTATAGAAATAAATCTGTATAAATTCAGCTTATAAAAATTTTAAAACTGAATAAAATATGGAAAACAATCTATAAAATAATAGAATAATTTTCTAAAATATATTTTTAATAAAGTCTATCAAACACTTTTCAATTTCTAATATGCAGGGGAAGACTATTTCAATACCCTAAAGAAAAAGTTCTGCTCAGTTGAGCATTCATTGATTTTCGGAGGCTCAATTGGACATTGAAGAGCTCTTCTAGTCATGTAGGTAGAATTACCATTATTTGAGATCCAATCAGGCATGTTGACACAAAACATTCCATGATATAAACAATGAAATTTTAAAATGTGCCTAGTAGTCCTAAGAGCATATAGGGTTATTAGACCAACCTTTCTGAGATTCTCTTCGCTGTAGTCCCAATTGTACATTAGTCGTACAAATTTCCTCGGAACTTTCTCAATTGTATTGATTAGGTAAGATTGTGTAAGGTTCCACAGTTCGGATCCATACATCAAGATAGGTAATAGAACTTGGTCAAAGTATCTGGGGAGGGTATTTTGAAATTATTTTTGATGACTCCTTATACTTTGTTAGGTGTCTTGATTACTTTTTGTATGTGCTTTGAGAATTATAATTCACAAGATATCAAGATTCCGAAGCCAATTTATTGATGTACTATTTTGAGTTTGTTGAAAAATAGGGGGTTTCTTCTGAACAAAACTGCACAGCTTTTTTCTAAATTGATAGTTTGCTTCCAAATTTTGCTCCATGAAATGAAATGAACACACTTCACTGGCTTAGTCTTCATTAAAAGAGATTATCTTGGTGTCATCGGCATAGAGATATTCGACATTTTGAAGGGTAAGAGCTTAATCGTTAATATAGATTGCCAAAATAGTAAGGACAATACACTCCCCAGAGAAACAAAGGAAGTAACTGGAGAGCCTATTACGATTCTTTGAGTCCAGTGTTGCAGCCATAGCTTAATCCACAACAAGAAACGCCTTCTAATCACTACTCCATTAAGTTTAAATAGAAGTTTCTGCAGAGGAACCTTGTCGAACGCTCTGCTTAAATAAAAAAAAAGACCACACATACCATAACCAAATCAACTCTCTTTTTAACGACGTACTAAAACGATAATACATTTGTTACATAATATGTATTTTCCAAAAGTATATTGAGAATTGCATAATAAACCATTTGTTTCCAGACATCATCAATCACTTTTATTAATAAGTCTTTCCATTAGCTTCCCTGACATGAATAGTTAGGGATATCAGACGATAGTTTTAGTTTATCCCTTTTTTTTTAAATTGGAATGATGTATGCAATTTTCCGTCCATTGGAACATGATAGCTCAGACTTTTTTACTCAAATTTCATTGTTGAAGAAAAAGACAGGGAGTGAGCAATTTTTTGTTTGAACGTAGGGACATATGACATCAGATGTAGGAGATGAGGACGAATGAAGTTCGAATAATTCTTTGAAATCCTCACTCTCAGTGAAAAACACGTGTAGAGAGATGTCGGACTGCACAGTGTTGTATTTTAGTGTTTCAGGGAGAGAATGGGCAACATTGACATATTGATGCAAAGCACGGATTGAAACAGTCTGAAATCTCCAGCTCATCATCTATCATTATTCCATCAGCGTTCCTAAATTACTCATTTTCAAATTTTATTATGCCCTTCAATGTGAAACTGTCACCAAAAAAAATTGAACCCTGATAAAGTAAAACATTTTCACTGCCGTCATTAATTCCAACATAAACTGAAGGACAGGCCCATGTATGGAGGTTAGAATTGGTAAATTAAAAAATCATATTTTTATAGTATAATTTTGATGCAAAGTCATATTTTGAAGTCAAAATGTATGAAAATTAAAGGATATAACAATATTAAAAAAAACCATTTGACTATTCGAAATATAAAATATTATTAATTTATCTTGCATATATGTAGATCATTTAAAAAGTCTTTAATAATAATAAAAAATTAAGTAAGTAGAAAAATCATGCTTAAAAGCTATTATGTTTTGGATATATTTTTCAATTAGTTTATATTACAGTTAAAATTAAAGAATAAACCTTAATTTAAAACAATTTTCCGTCAAAAAAATTGAATTTTGATTGATTTTTTTCTTTTAACTATTCATTTTCTTATGTATAATAAATTTGAAAAATTTTTACACTATGTCTTTATCGCTTATTTATGAAATATATATTATAAAAGAAAACTAAAAGTTAACCTGAAAAAAAAATCAATCAAAATTAATTTTTTTTTTTAATATGATCTTTCATTTTACTTAATTTTTGTATGATTAGAGAATTTTGTAATAAATGTATTGAATATAATTCAAAAAATAATTTATTTTTCGTACAAAAATTGTTTTTATATGAATATATAGTAATTTCTCGTCAATATATGGCTCTGAATCGTAATTATGCACATTTCGTTCTGAATTGGCCTTTCTTAAATTATTATTATTTATTTTTATTTTACTTTTTATTGTTTTTTTATATACTTAATGGAATGGAGTCCAAGGAACACTTTTCAAGCCATTGTTTATTTTTAACATTATTTTTTACAATTCAAAAGCAATTTTAAATTAAAACATGAAATTGTTTTTGACCCATTGTTTTGGACAAAATAAAAGTAGCGTCACACTAATTTCACTAACTAACAAATTTAATAGCAGATTGTCATGAAATATTGACATTTGTATTTTGAAGGTTGTTACTAACTGAAAAAGGGGCGAAATAAAGAAGAAAAAAAACCTTTCCATGGGTTGGGGATCTGTTCAAGTTGAAAAAGTAGTATTATAATTGCAGAAAAATATCGGATCCGATCAAATGAAACAGTTAATTTATGTATTTATGAAGAATGTACAAATAAGGTAATAACATATTTATAGTATATATTCTGATATAACTATATAATAAATCTCAGTGTGGCTTTCAAGTACACAACAGGAATTCTACACCAAGGGTTTTACACCTATAATACGAGAATTATTGAGATGGATATGTTTTGTTTTACATTTTTAAAGACTACTCCAAAAAGTAAAATTATTGTTAGAAAATTTTACTAGCTTTTTGTATAATATTCTGACAAAGATTAAGTTTTTAATAATGAATCTATTTAGAAATTTTGATTTATTAATTTTCAGAATCACTGTTTTATGTATATTAAATGCATGCCTTTTTCAATTACATGATAATTTTCTTTTCTAAAAACATTAATCTGTTATTTTCCCAAAATATCATATATTTAAAGGGAATAAAGTTTAATTCAAAAGTAAACTAAATTCAAAAACTTTTACATGAATTCATTTGTAAAAGAATATATACATATTAAAAAGTTACGAAATCCTTCAAAAATGCATCCAAACAAAAAAAAAAAAATCCAGATAGTTTTATCTATTCAATCTTTAAAATATATATTTCTATAACATTTTTTTTCATTCATCATTGAATATAATAGTTATTTAATACTTTTTTAACACTAAAGATTTATTTCAAAGATAAAATTTATGTTTTATTTTTTTTTTTTTTATTAATGTAATATTTGATACTTCTTTAGAGTGGTTATTTAATATATACTTAATAAGTAAGTGCTTTTTAATAATTATTGGTGATGTATCCATCCCAAAAATTTGTAAACTAGTTATTCTTTATGAAACGTCAAATCGAACCAAAAAGCCGTCTTACACAACGATTTTTTTTTAAATAACCGTATCAAAGATATTTATTTGTAAAGCCATCATTATATTATCTCGCCTCCTTACATATTAATAAAAAGAGGAAACTGAGGAAGTTGTAGCACATTTGGTTTTGGTTTCAATTACTCGTAGTTAGTTTGAGTTTGTCGCGTCAAAAAGTAACACTTCATGTTTATATACCAAGTCATTTAAAAATTTAATGACTAAAATGCACAAGTTAAACAATCCTGTATAATTCTTTATACGTTTCAACTCTAAAATAATTTTATAATTATAATTTAAAATAATAATATTATGGAAAGTTAATCTTAAAAATGATTACCAGAGAGAGCAGTAACGGCTTACAGGTGGCGCAGGAATTTGCTACGGGTGCACTGATGTAAGCCTCTAATATTGCATACCACTACCCATTGCGAGTCCTTCAAGGCCTCAAGATTTGGTTGGCATATTCTGCAGCCATACCAGGTGTAGAAAAAGTAATGAGAACTTCTAAAAATAAAGTTTTGAATAGGTGTTATTGATTAAATCTTAAAGTTCAGGTTATTTTTGAATATCTTAGATTCTAAGCATTTGTTTAATGTACCTTTTTGTAATGAGAACTTATGTATATGCCGCGATAGAGGCAAGAAGAGCCATCATAAGGAATTTAATCTGCCCCGGGAGTACCACCTCAGACATCATGAAGCCCTTAAATGTCAGCAAAGCCACAGTATGTCCGGTTGGAAATCGTTTGGCTAATGGGTACAACCTTAAGGACTACCCCAAGAGTGGAAGACCCACCAAATTGAACCCTAAAATCCTCATGGGGGCCTTAATGTCAAACTAATGATAAAGATGTCAGAGTACACCAAGAAGAAAAAGGTGCATCGGTCTAGTGCGGTCAAGGCCATCCAAACGGCTGGAATGTTGCTTAGAAGAATTGAGAGGCACTTCCTGTCCCAACATAAAAAGGAATTCTGTATTCAGCTCCGTCAACAACTTTTGAATGATCTGAAGCACAACAGTAACCGGATAATTTTTTTCATTGATGTTATGATCTTTACCGTTGACCCTGTCTACAACATGCAAAGTGATCGATTGGTATACTTTGGCAAGGTTGACAACAGCATCAGGACAGTCAACAAGACCAAATATTGGCCTCTGTGATGATATTGGGGATTTTGGCATCAACTGGAGAAAAAACGCCTTCAATTTGGAAACTCCAAAAATATCTAGAAATCCAAATGAGGTCCGCTCATATGTTACACTTAAAAGCCTGCAGCTCCAGAAGAGATGGTTAGTCGTCTCTCTTGCTTCATTACAAAACGGGCAAAATCTTCTCTGGTAATTAAATTTTTTTGCCCCAACCTCCAACGTTCCTGAGAGTAATCGGTATTTGAACCATTTCTCAGAAGATGTCAAGTATTTTCTTTTTGTTACTTTGATGCTGTTATATGTTCCTTTGTTGATGTTTCTCCTTTCCAAATAGTCACAAAAAGGAGCTATAGTTGATTTTTTGAAACATCTTCTGATCTCTGACGTAGAAACTATCGAGGATTTTATCTTGAACTGCACCAGAGGCCTTTCGACTCCCTTAAAATGGCATAACCTTGATTTAAATTACTGTTCAGCCATTTTATCAATTAGAGGGGTTGACCATCGAACGTCCGCAGCAATATCGGTGGAGACGGTTCCCACTTCCGCGAAATTTAAGCGTTCTCGGTATGAGCAATTCCCAACCGAGGGACAACTCAAACTTCGTAGTAACATCTTTGCACACTTTACACAGATACCGCATTCGTTTGGAGTATATGCAAGATTCCTAAGAACATTTTTAAAACTAGCATAGGGGTTACCCATAAGAAAGACTTGTCTCTTTTTCAGGAAGTCACTGAGAATAATATACCAGGGTTCCTCTCTATTCCACATTTTTATAACCCAACAATCCTCTTCTTCTGCACAAAACTTTTATTCTATGTAACATTGATTGCACAAGTAGAAACGCATTCCCTTCATATAGCAGTATTAGGGATACGTCTAGAATTACGTTTACAATTCCTTTATCAACTTTGGGATCGTCCATGATGCTCGAGTTAAGTGTCCACTACTTTTTATGTTCAATTTCCTTTAACTGGAATTTTAATAATAAGCTAATTGCCTTGCGATCTGCCATCCGAATAATGATGCCTTGAAGACCTCCGTTAACCAGCAGTGGAGGATTATGAAAAATAACTATGTTGCCAATGTGTACAAGGGGTTCTGGAGGCAGAAATATCATTTTTATGGCGAGATTAGTGACTGGGTCAAAAATAAAAAGCTTCTAATTACATTAAAAATATTTTTACGATTGTAATAATTAGGTCATTAAAAATTGTATCATATCAATAAATTTTACAATCGGAAACATGAATTAAAATGTCAAAAATATTTGTATAAATACAAGACAAAGAGAATCTCCTTATTTTAAAATAATCTGTACAGCATGAGTTTGGGACTTTAACAAGATTTAAATTATTTTTTTAATAATATAAACGATAAAAATGGTAGAATCCAATATATCAAAAAGAAATACAATTGAACGCTTACAAGCAAAATAGTAAATTAAATAAGTGAAACTTGAAAAAAAAATCAAAAATCGTTAAACTTAAAAATGAATTCTTCATAAAGCATTAAGAAAATAGAAAAAGGATTACCTATAATAGTATTTAATTTTCAAGTGCATATTAAAAATTTGCTATAAATGTAGATTCAAAGAAATAAGAAGTATTTTTTTAAATTTATGAAATATTCCAGCTCAAAAAAGAAGTCATTAAAAAATTGAATCATTGCCCTTTAATGTATTACTGTCATTTATATATACAACAACGTTTTCCTCTAGCAAATAGCAATTTCTAAAAGTGTATAAATAAAAACTTTTTCATTCTGGGTTTTATAAATGAAAAAAAAACATGTTGAAGAGTAACATATTTATGCAATCAAAAATATATTATCTTGTTCACTAATTTTTTGGTCACTTCCTTAAATCAAGCAATATGTGATCGCGCCTAGACTGTCTATTAAATTAGGAAAGCATTATAAAACTTCAGTTGAGAAAGGAAGAAGAAAAATAATAATAGTATTTCGTCTTTAGTTATTTTCATTTTTACTAATTACACTATCCAACAAAATCACACTTTTTTTTATGCACTAGAACAACGTATGCTTAACTTAGTACAATTTGATCCCCTGATTCCAAGTATCGCCTTATTTGTTCTCTCATAGCCTCGTGGTTTTTAGAATAAGGCCATATATTTTTTGTTATTTTTAAGGTTCAAAGCAGTTTTAAGCCCTCATTGTTGAGGATAGGGATAAATTATATTTTTATATTTTTAAACCGAATGTTAAAAAATTCTTAAACCATTTTTAAAATGTCTGCATCCTACTTTTAACTCGAATTATCTTTGTTTAAAGTGGAATATAAGTGCATTTTTTCAAAGGCTCATAGCTTCAAGACGAATTGATACAAGAAGTCTAAAAATTATTGTATTTGATAACTGAAAGTATGATCTTTAATTTTTTTTAAAAGAGCCTCTCCAAAAACACTATATCGTTGTCAATTAAAACTGCTTTGAACCTTAAAAATAATCAAAATAACAAAAAAATGTATGGCCTTTTTCTGAAAGCCACGAGGCTATGAGAGAAAAAATAAGGCCATATTTGGAATCAAGAGATTGAATTCTATTAAATAGAGCATATATTGTTTTTGTTTTTCTGTTGGACAGTGTTTTCATCTTTATATAAATTTATAAATATAATTAAATTGGAAACAACTTTACATACACGATAAATTGGAACTATCTTAAAATTCAACCTGCTTAATAAAAATGGAATTTGGAATGTATTTGTTAATATGAAAAAGTTAAACATGATATTAAGCAATAAATTTATTCAACATGTCCTCCCTCTGTAGCCACCATCTTCTCCATCATGCCCCTAAAGGATTTGCATGCCCTGATGACTTCCGCGGAATCGACAGCATTCCACTCCCTCGTAATGGAGCCCTTCAGGGCCGCGATGCTCTTGTGGCTGACCTTGCACACTTCCCTCTCCAACTTCCCCTACCAGTAGTAATCACACGGATTGAGGCCGGGTGAGTTGGAGGGCAAGGTGTTGCGATCCCAGAAAGTGATGACGTGGGAGTTGAAGAGGTTAGTGGTCCTCATAGCGATGTGTACGGGCGCTGAGTCTTGTTGGAATATGAACTCCCTCCCAGCGGCCGTATCCTTCATCCAGGGGATGACTAACTCCTCCATGACTTCGCAGTACCTTATCGCGTTAACACTTTCCTTGGGATTGAAGAAGAAAGGAGGCATCACCTCACCGGTGCTGCAGATGACACCCAGGGTCATCACGGAGGCCAGGAACTTTGTGGTGAAGACCGCAGGCACCTCTTCTCTCTCCTTGGCCAGCCACCTGTCATTCTGGACGTTGTAGGTTCTGTCGACAGTCCAGTTCTTCTCGTTGGAGAAGAAGATGATTCTTCCTCCATGGCTCTTCAGGTCATTGAGGAGACGCTTACCGTTAGTGAGCCTGGTGGCATTCATGGATGCCGTGAGGATGTGTTGTTTGGCCATTCGGTATGACCTGTACCCGAGGTCCTCATTCACAGCCTTGGAGACCAGCTGCTTGCTCACTCCACGGTTCTTGGCCAACCTGGACAAGAAAGTCCCCGGCGAACCCTTGATGGACTTCCGGAGGCCTTCAAGGAAGCGGGAGTGCGGATTCGGTAACTTCTCATGTTGTGGGCCTTGCGGCAGACCTTCCCCTCAACCTCCCAGGCATTGAAGACCCAGTACACCGTGGTTTTGGGATAGTTAAGAAGCTTGTAGATAGCAGAGGGCTTGTGTCCCGCGCCAGCCAATTCGAGGATGGCGTCTCTCCTTGCTTGTTCCATGATGACTATTGTTTGTTGTCAAAACAATTGTGGTAGAAGTTATAGTGTATTCTTCACGCAACCTTTTATATTAGTATGATTTAACCCCGAATATCCACATTATGGATCTGGATGAAGTTTAAAGTAGTTCCAATTTATCGTGGACACCCTGTATATTAAATTTGTAGACCATTTGTCAATTTTTAAACACTTCTCAAGTGAATAATTGCATTGCCATTTATGTTATGTTGTCATTTCTAACTTGATCAAAAATAATGCTAATGGTTCGAGTTCTTCAGTTCAGTTTATAGATTTTTATATAACTGATCAAGTTATTGAAATTATGAGATCATTCAAATGTCTTGCTGAAGGAAGTGGAGCTTAAACCACCAAGAAATGAAAACAAAAATAAACAAGCCTACAAAGCGATTAAGTTTCTATTACTCTCAAGTCACAAATACTTAAGTAATTCTTGAACTGAGCAGATCGATTTTTATAGCATAAAGCAGCTTAGACACCCAGGTTGCATTGTGTAAGGCAACAGGTCAGATGAACTGTCTGAAATCTTTATCCTTTCCCTCGCTTATGCAGTGAATGGTTTTCTTTATTATAACCAAAGTTGTACGCCTATGTTATATACTCTTTTACACTTGGGTGTGAAAAATAAGCCCATTTACGTCTACTTTTCCTCTTATTAGGCACTTCGATGGTAATCTACGCCAAATGAAATGCCTCTCTTAAAAAATGCATAACACCACATGGGAATATAATCGAATATTATGATAGGTTTGTCTTAATATGTTAGTATATACAAAGATGGAAAATATTCACTTTATATCTACCATTAGGGAGCAGCTCATAATAGCAATCCCACACAGCAACACATTCCTGGCAGTCTATTATGGTTTGGCCACAGTCTGGCCCGCTTGACATTGATGTAAGTGGACCAGGACTATAAGGATCTCTGAACAAGACAAAATTCGAAAACTTGAAGAATTTATTGATCCAGATTAAAAAAATGATGACAGTTTTTTTTATTTTTTTTTATTTGCCGAAACAGGTGAAAATAATTGTGAAGTTACTTGATAAATTTTTTAATTAAGGAACTTTTTCTGGTCATGTGATCAATTTCATTTCTAACGCAAACACACAAAGTACTTGTTACAAATTTGAAACTTAAACTGAAAAATTAACGTTTGAAGGGACATGTTTTGGTATTCGACTGCTCGAAGGTAGAAATAGTGTTTACGGGGTTAGTTTAACTTTTTAGTTCCTTATTTGTTATACAAAGTTGTAAAATAAAGAAACTTAATGACTATATTTTTTGAAGAACACAGACTTGACTGAACCAACACAATAAAATAAAAAATGTTTACAGAACCATTAAAATTTAATTGATTTTGTCTCCATTAAATACCTCTTCAGAATAGAACTGCGTCGTAAGATATCCTGAGTCTATTTTTTAGTCGTAGTTTATATTCTTCTAGATCCATGATCCACTTAGGGATCCTTAGACTTCAATTTACGGGAGTTGTGACGATAGATGTATACACTATCCAAAAACATTTTAATGTGTATTGTTAGACGTAAAATTCTTTAAGACACATTTTGGAATGCTTAAATCCAATTTTACAACATAAATTTATAAAAAAAACAACGCACTATTCTATTTTTTTAACAAAAAAGCTTTCGGAGATTAGGAGAGAGATACAATATGTATAGGCTCTTGTGCTAATTGTTCTCCTCACTGAATGATTTTCATAGATTTTGAAGAATAAACAAACTTTCAAAAGCTTTTATAAAATTTTCTTCTAAATTGACTTCTTTGTCCCCTTTTTTCAATAGTTTATCCAAGTAAAATTCACAGCTGAAGAAGTGAAATAATTCAAATGTACTCCATACAACATAAAATAAGTTAAAAATCTCAAACCTTGATAAATTTATAACTTATGTAAGTATAAATTTTATAACATGCAAAGATAAGTGAATGTTCCAATACATAAAAATATTGTAGCGGTAGTCCGGATTCTGTGCAAAACTATGGTTAAAATTTAGCATATCTTGTCTTTTTAATGGATCTGAGTTGTTTTTAATAATTATGATTTTAACACCGATATTTTGTGAGGAATGTTCACTCATATATATTCCAGTGTTTTCCACATGCATATAAATATATACATTTGTCCTCAAAATAATTCATATCCTTGTTAATTTTTATACTGCAACTAAATCATTTCTGTCAAGTTTTTATATAAACAAAAATCCTACAGAACCCCTTGAAGGATCATGTGAATTCCTCTTAAGAACATCAAAATCGAGACCAAATAAAAAGTTAAAAATTAAACATCTCAATAAAGACCACAATAAAAAATAAAGACCGTCCACTCTTTCCCTTGAGATCTTTAATGCTAGCTGGTCATTTGTACTTATTTTCATGTTGTCATCTGTTAATGATTATTTAGAAACTATTGGTAAATACATTATATTTATAATTTTATCAGGGGTAATGACAATTTTTTAATTGTTAAACCACTTTCAAACAAGGAACGTTAGTATGAAATTTAAGAATATTGGTAGTATTTTTGAAAAACAAAGCTTCTCTCTACCACTTTTCAAATTGTTGTACAAGTTTAAGTTCAACAGATTTAAACCTTATGTCTAAAATAGTACAAAATTGAATTTTAAAATGCATTTGTTAATTAAATAATCAAAGATATATAACATAGAAAAATCTAATTGGAATTTTCATTTCTATTTATTGACATCGGAGTAATTTCAGCCTCGAATGGCTGCTAGCAATTGAACATTTTTTTCTGCGTACATCAAAACTGAAAAAGTTAGGGTATTGGCCTCAGGGGTTTCGGATATATTGGAATTAGAAGAAAATGTTAAGTGAAAAAACAATTTTTTGTATAACAAAATGTTGTTTAGAGTTAAAAAACATGAAGCATTTGAGTAACTATAATATGCATTTGAAGCAAATACCACCCAAAATTATCTAATTGTGTGAGTTTATAAAAAAAAGTATAAACCTAGTTACTGTTACTTTCTGCTGTTCAAAATAACCTATTTCATAGAAACAAGATACCTGCCGAAATAAGTATCGAAATATCAAGACAAATTTTGGAGGTATCTTCTCTCTTTAAATGAGGTTATGTTGAATCTTCTCCAAGACGCACAAACTGCAAAGTCCAGGGGTTTAAGGTAAGGACTGGAGGCAGGCCAAAAATCAGCTATATTTTTGCTGCAGAAGTACAAGCTGAATATTGAAATTTACTAAATTTGGTTTGTGTGACGTATACATTTTTTAAAATAAGAACAAAACATTAAACCATTTGATTTATGGACATGGTTACGCATATTACTTCAAATATTCTCTTTTCCTTCTCACTTTGGCGTCCATGATAGCTATTTTATATGCCCCAATGGTTTTAATGAACAAATAGATGTTAAATTGTATTTTGTCCTGGTACTTCTCTGTACAACCTGAGAGCCAGTGTGTATTTTGGGATATGAGGATGTTTCTTTGATGCTCAGGGAAGCGGGAGTTAAATAATTTAACATGAGTTCATTACGTAACCAGTGAGCCTATATATATTCTAGCATAATCAAAGGGTATATCTAATGCTACTAGTGAACAAAGCATACCTTGTGAATGCAAATTCATCAATCAGTAATACTTATCCGAAATAAAAAAAATGAATACTTACGCAATAGGCAGTAAAATTTGACGCATGTACATTGTACAAGTAATTCTTTCGGTATATGTGTTGAACTGACGTTATTGTAGTACTATAGAAAGAGCCATCTGATTTTGTCGATGATTTATTAATAGGGAAGGGCTGCAAAATCTTTATGTGGTTATTTCTCTTGTTAGAATAAAAATACAATATTGACAATCTTAATTTAAATTTATATTAAATTAAAAGGATAACACTATACAACAAAATGAAGGTCATGGAGCGCCCGCAGGCTAAAAACCACATTAATTACTATTATTTAAGCTGTAGAACACAAATATGACCATTAAAATTTTCTACCTCAAAAGATTTGCCTTTAAAGTTAACGTTTTTAGGGTATAAATACGATTCAGTGCCATATTTCGACATGAAGGAATTATAATGACAAAAAATCAATGAAAATAACATTTCCTTTTTATTAAAATACATTTTCATCTATTTATTCAAAGCGAAAATGATTAATGGCATTCAAACATTTTTTCTTCAAGTATCAAATTTCCTAAGATTTTGTATTTGTGTTCTACTTATCTTGTTGCAGTACCAGATTAGGTTCCATTGATTATGACAAGGATTTCTAATTTTGGGGACAACTCAATCATCTTAATCTACACTTAGCATTCTACATATATGATATTATACTTCATTGTTGAGTATGTAAAATAAGAAGAAAGAAAAAAAACATTGCAAGACTTGTTGCCACTGGTTTAGTTATAAAACAAAATTACAATATCTCAAATTTTGATGTTTGAGAAAAGAGTCATATTGCAATTTTTTTTTTTGATTAAACCAAAATTAAGAATAATGACAAACGAAAAGTTCTAAAGGTCTTGCTGAACGAGTTCAATAGGTAATCAGAAATATGTTACAATAACAAGTTAGTCAAAATTAAACCTTGTAACTTAGGCATTCCGATGTACTGCGCCAAATAGAACATTACACAAACTCTTGATTATAATTACTGATAAAATTGCTGTCCTATACTCGTATATAAAATTATATTAATCCCCATATGTACCCCCCCCCCTCCATACCTAAATGTACAAAAACTAACAATTATTCTCCTTCAAAATTCATTTTCCTTTTTATTAAAATACATTTTCATCTATTTATTCAAAGCGAAAATGATTAATGGCACATTAGAAAATATATGCACATAAAATCCTTTTCAATATATCTTGTAAATACATATATTCCTTATAATCCATAATTTAATATTTCAGAACAAATAATATACTTATAATGTAACTTTGGCATACATAAATAAAAAAATATGTAACCAACAACAACTCGAGAAATGGACTTGAAACCTAATTAACTCAGGGTAAAAATGTATTCTTCTACAACACTTATCATTAATATTTTATGATTCATATTCGATTATAAATGTAATCACAGGACTTTTTGTATAAAAAAGGAGTAGAGGAAATAGGTTCATTTCTTTTAAAAAAAAAGGCGGTGAGGTAAATTATATAAAATTTCCACTGATTTCATAAATTGTATCATAATTGAAGGACCCGCCATTTTGCAAGCTCAAAAAGGATATTTTGAATTCAACAAATTCCAATTCATTCAAAAAATCTCAAATTCTCAATAAGACCGTTCATTTTACTTGATTTTTGTATGATTTTACCTATTATCTTTTTTTATCAATTGTTACTTCCTTTAATTTTATTCTATATAAGTATTTCATTTCGAAATATAGGTATGTATCGAAATTATAGTTAAAAACGTGATTTAAAAATAAGCTGTATACCTACCATAATTGAAAATTTTAATCGTCATTTTCGTGTACTATGGCTTAAATAACAATAAAAATATGGGTTTTATCTGGCGGACGAAGATACATTACGGGGAAGGATTTGGTTGTTTTTTTCTCTCACCTCATAGCTGCTTCAACTTATTTAATAAAACCTCAAATTGTCGTGGTGACCACGTTAATTTTCGGTTTCTTTTTTTAGTAAACTAGGAAATCATTTTATTTTCAAGTACAGATAATTGTAATGGACTTTTGATATTTGAAGAAAACCAAAAGGGGCCTAGAAATTAATCAAAAAATCCCATATTATAGAACCCAAATTTTGTTCAAATGAATGGACACCAATAATGGAATTTATCTTTGAGTGCAGAATTCAAAACTGATCTCAGCTTTTCTTTCCGTCTTGGGAATTCTGACATATATGGAGTTATAGTAATTCAGGACTATAATCCTTCAGAGTGATTAATAAAACTATTTTAAATGTGACTTTTTCTTATTATAAAAGTATTTAATTGAATTAATATCATGTTCTCAACTAGATATTTTTCCTTATTTAGGCTAAAAAATTAATAAAAAACGACATTCTTCTTCTGATTCATATAACTTATTCATAAACATTCATAATTATAAGAAATATCATAGCTAATCAATATAATTAATCAATTCCACCTATTAGTATAAAAAATTATTTTTTCTAGGTATATAAAATATAGAATTATGTTGAACCCGATTCAGACTAGTTTAAAAAAATAAAATTATCAAGTAGAGATAAAATGGATATGTCGATTTCGTAAATGACAAGTCATACCCCCTCTTGAAGACACTAGATGAGGCATATGTAAATATAATAATGAATATTATATATGAGCATTATGCATATAATTAAAATAACACACAAAAAGATTAAAGTAAATGGAGGGACTAATTTTCAATTTGGTTATAATTTTTATTTGCATCAATCAATCTTCATTCATTAAAGAGGGAAGACTTGTATGTTCTTTAAAAATTAGAACAAAAGAAGAAATCCTGGATACTTTATCCTCAACAAGAGACAGTTGATTTTTAATATATAAATGTGATCATGATGGGATTTAAATTTATCCTAAGAAGAGAATCAAACCAAGATAAGCTTCATACAAGAGTAGAGTAAATTTCTTCCTTGAGTCGAAATCTATTCATCTATATTTCAGAATGAATATATTGAAGGGTTGAGACTATGATGCAATCCCCATTCACTTTCAGATTCAAGTACAAGTATTACTACATGGATGGGAAATATAAAATAACATATGTTAATTACAATTTGAAGTTATTACGATAAACCCGAAATATATGAAAAACAACACATTTAAACAATTGAAACATTCCAAGAGAGACAAATATAATAATTAAATGTACTTTCAATTTGACAGTTGCTAAGTACAACGAGCATTCTTCAATTATTCAGACCGGAAAAAGTGGACTTATATGTTTTCCAAGAGTTAGGACTAAGAGTGAATCGAAGGAAAATACGGGATTCCGTATTTCACAAGGAACGGCAGGATGAAAATTCATTCAAGGAAAAATACTGGACCTCATAAATGAGTAGAGTTTTTTGCCTCTATAATTGTAATCATGTTTACAATGAGCTTACATTTAGTATTTTTGTATTCTAATAAAAGAAATATAATTTTTTTAAACTTAGCTTCTAATTTTTATTCTGAAATAGCTGATAAAAATTTATGTACCCTTTATGAAAGCGTAGGTTAAAAATAAATTATTAATTAAGTAAGAGATTTTGTGGTCATTGCCTTATTTGTATATGTTTTTAAATATAAAACATTCCAGAGAAGTAGAATAAATTAGGTATATACAGAGTTTTAAGCAATATATGTTTTTTCTCGTCTATTTTAATAAAGATTGGAACATTTTAGGTATTTTGGCACATTTAATTTCGCTGCATGCTTCTTTCTAGCTCTTATAATTTGACCTCTGAGATTTTACCAAATGACATAATAAACACCTTTTTATGTGCTTCCTTTTGAAGCATTCGATTCTTTAGATTAGTAAAGTTTCTTCGAGCCTTGACTGAGATCATGACTATGCGTCAGGTGCAACTGGTCAATGATTCCTTTCAAAATAAACTCATGATACCAAATCTGTTACTTTTAATTACGTAAACACTATTTTTTATTTCCCATCAACAATGAAAATGCAATGCCATGAATGTAAATCTACTGTAAAGTTTATTTGAGATCCGAAAGACATCTTTATGTAAATCCACTTCAAGTTATTACTTTTCGAGAAGTACACATATCAGGTCATATAATTATCTAATTAATAACACTATAAATTAATTATGATCTATTACTGTGTGGTCTAATGAAATCTGCACACTTACTTATTCAATAATAAATTAAGATTATTCAGTGATTGAAATTAATTCATATTTCGATATATTAAAGCTTTAACAATTAGTTACGAAATAAAACAAATTTGAGCTCTCTAGCTTACATACAAGTCGAGAAAATGACACTTGAACGACTCTTCAGAGAACTATTAAAAGGTGGTTGAATAGAGCCTTGTCAGTTTTGAAAGGCCACTTTTGAAACCAGCAATATAAAAAAAAACCATCTCCTCCGATGCAAAACTCTTTTGAGTGTGTTTTGAATGAGTATTTTGAGTTCTTTCCACACTTTTGCCAGAACTTCCACTACCTCCTGGAAGCCATCATTGCGGCTAAGGTTGGCTACATTAATTATTAAGAGAGCTCAAACGCAATTATATTTATTGTATTAATTTTTGTTGAAATTCTATTATTAATTATATCTTGTTGAAGTTTAAAATTTAAAGTGTTCAGAATTTAATGGGCCCCTCGGTATAATATCAAAAGTCGCTATCTCATATATGGTAATATGATGCAATAGATTATATCAAGAAGTAATACTTCTTGGGGAGGAATGATGTTTCATATACCAAAATAGAGGCACAATGCAATTTATAAAAAATCGGGTATCCCAACTTTTTCGAGTAATTTGAATATACCACCAAATTGACACAAATCTATCTATTAAACAACTTTTCTTTTCTTTTTCATAGTTATGGATTGTCAAACTTTTTTTTTCTTCTAACATAATTCAAATACAAAGCGCTAATTTTTTATATTTCATGATAATGTTTTAAACAGCTTTCCAATGTAACAAATCCTTGTCAACGAAAAACAGAGCCCTGGTCCTTGATAGTCCATACATTTTCTTGTTTAGTCTAATCAGCTTCTCCTTTAATCAATTATGAATTATATTGACCATTGACTCTAATCATATACGTCAGCTTGTGTGTATTTTTTTCAAGATTTATTCCTAAAAAATCGGCCATATTACTTATACATAACTGGGTAAACCTTTTCCAATTTGATATTTTCTTTAAACATATCTAAACTGATATTACTTTTATTTTCCAAGGTCTAAACAAATAAATAAACAAAAAACTTTTTTTAACCATGAATATAGCCGCAACATGTGCTTTTTTGTTGAACTACATATTTCAAAAATTCTTCAAATATTATGTCTTTGTTTTCAGTCAAACTACTCAAAACTTGATGTTGGTATATTCTACTATTTTGATTGCAAAACATACAATTTTTTTATTTCCTCGACATAACTTGTGCCAGTGCTAAATAAATTACTTCTAAAATAATTTGCCAAATTTTTTTCACAAACTTGGATGTCCTTTACCAAGTTAATTTTTTTCAGTACTTGTCTCTAATACTCCACAGTATGAAGAAGTGAAACTTCTAGGTGTTTTTTTGTTTTTTTTTGTAAAAAGTTCCACTGGAACTCTACAACTTAATGTTAAAAATATGGACTATCACTGACTACATTCTAGTCATAGTATTTTGTATTACAGGATGAACCAGAGGTTATTAATAAAGATGCAGAGAATGTAATTTTAGAAAAACTGGAGATAAAGGTATTCTACTTTGCTTGCCGTCATCAAATATAATAGGTATTCCCCCGAGGTACATGGTAGACGTTGTTCCGTAAAGTTATTAATCTTGACAATTAAATGTGTGGTTATTTTAATGAGATGTGGATCAAGTTTGATAAAGAATAAAATATTAAATCAGAACTCAGGAACAGCTGGAAAATCAGCCAGAGTATCCCTGTCCCTTTGAGCGTAGATTCCCCGAAAATTATTAAGGAAATAAAATTGATTCTGCCACGGACAAGAGACTACCAACTCAACCCCAGAATTTCAATGTTTCTCCTAAAAAGCCATTTGCTGATAAAGTATGCCCCTCTTCGCTAACTGTGTCCGGGGAAGCTCAAAACATTTTACTTTTTGAATATCATAATCGTTATGATTCTAGCTCTCCCAATATTTTAATGTCAGAAGATAGTCACACCTACATGAGACTATGCTCTAGTAATGAAAAGGGAACTCAGAGCTTAGAAAACTTATAATTCCTGCACAAACATACTAAACAGACTCTATTCTTCTCAAGAGAAGAAGGTAGCCCCAGTTCCATCACAGGATAATAGTAAAAAAGAGCATGGATTCCCTGAAAGATACAAGGACAATAAAACAGACCACACTAGCGATATGCAACAATCAACTCTACCCAAGAAACCTAAGTCAGTCCCTGAATTGCTCCCCACGAGCATTTGCACTTTGAATACGTCATGGTTGGAATGATCAAGTTAATATGCAAGTATAGAAGTAGTACCTCTTTCACTTCCTCTTCTTTAGTCTTATTCTATTTGTTGTACAAGACGGTTATAATATAGAGTTTAATAAGTGTAGTTTACAATTAAATACTTTGATCTTTATTAACTTACACATACGATTATACCATGGTCAGAAAGGGAGCCTACGTAGGAGCTTTATGGGTGTTAAAAGCTCCTACGACAAATAAGACAATCTTTACTCCAAATTGAAGACATTCCCTTTACAACAGCTTTAATAAACTCGTATGTATTTAATTTATTTTTTAAATTAAATTTGTTTAAACGATTGTTTCTTAACATTAGTTCACAAATTACATTTAAAGTTAGCTCAATATCTTCTATTGGCAAAACAGTAAAAATCTTAAATTAAATCAAAATTATTTTCTACCCAGATGTCGTCATTCTAGTTGACAAAAGGCTGGAAACTCCAAATACATTCTCCATCTTTTATCAATGCCTTACTCGCACTTCTACACAAAGGCAAATAGAAAAACCTCCCACCCCTTAAGAGGATTTTTACTCCTATTTAAGATAACTCTTGATCCCCGTATTGTATTTTCATACCCAGAGGGTATTTATATCGTTCTAGATCTCACATTTCTGGAAAAAAGAACGACAATCGAACGCAATACATGGACCCAATCACGATATAATGACTATACCGGATCGATAATTGGGTATACATTCTAACGGAATAAATTAAGTTCTATGATGAATGTTAAATCATACCAAAGTCGAATATTACACTCTAATTAAATAAAACTAATATTTTCCTATTTCGAAAAAAATTCTCTTCACTCCTGAATTTATTTTTGGATTATGTTGGTACATATATCTACAACTTATGTTGACAAACTCAATCATTTTTTTTATTTTTTTTTTTGATAGATGAAGATAGATATTTTGGTATACTCTGCTATTTCTAATATAGCAACAATAAAAAACTAACAATAGAAACGTAGTGGATATGTGCTTCAATTAAATTTGAAAATTGGTTTAGAAATTTGAAAATAACGTTTATTTTTACACCAGACCTCAAATTGCATTTTTTTATTTTGTTAATGAATATTACAGTAAATTAAGGATTGGTGATTGAATTAAAAACTATTAAACTATCTCATTTTTATCCCTTTAACAGGATTTTTTTCTATGGTCAATGATTTTTTCAGTGTAATTTGAGAAGTCCGTTTCGTAGAATTTTACAAAAAAAAAAATTCATACCAAATGTAACTCATAAATCCTGATGGTATGTAGTTCTTTGGATTCTTTTTACCATCAAATTACGGTTATATTCGAAAATCAATTGTATGCACCTTTACCCAAAACATATGTACAGTATGTTGTACATCTAATTGTAAAAAGGATACAGGGATAAATGAGAATAAAAGAATATATAAATTGAGCAAACAGATGTGTCTGCTCAATTGAACATAAGAAAAAACTGTATTGACACAATAATATTTTTTTTTAAACCATAATTTTCTTGAATTTAATAACAATTTGAATCATAGTACCAGTAGCGGTTTGTATCGACTATCATGGTGTAGAGGAACAAGTTTAAATATGATTACCCTTAGACATCAGACAAAATTGCCAACTTATTTACAAATGACAAATTTTTCCTGTATTTATTTATCTGTAATTTGCCAAAAGTATAGAAAACCTCTCCAAATATGAAGCACATAGAGGCCGCACTTCCTTTCCTTCTACATTATATATAGAAGGGATTTCCCACCTTTTTTTTTTGGTGATGTAGTACTAAAACAATATTTATTTAACCAAAATACCCCCTTACCAACACAAAACATTTTTAGCTTCAGTGACAAGGGTATCCGCAAATATATTAAATATTTTGGAGGAGGGCTTAGATAACATATCCCTCTTGAAGAAGAATTGTAACCCTTGCATGCTTAAAAATTCATGCATTTCCAGAACTATTTTCATCACTTATATCTGGATTATTTTTTGATATATATGTAAATGATTGTATTGTAATAAACAACACCAATCATTTATTTGATGAAATGAATAATTATATTAGATCATACATGATTAAAAAGAATCAAAATACTTCCCCGAAAATAAATAACCCTCATAATTTTGAATGGGCATTTGATCATTTGTGATTATACCTTCAGCCAGGAGCTGGATTTTCAAGAGAGCTCGAGAAAAAGGAGGGAGCATTACATGTGGTATTACTGAATAAAAAACCCGAATTAAAAACCAGCTGCCTTCTTAAAAAACATAATTACCAACAGTTGTTCATTTTCTAATAATAAAAGTCTTATTTTTTGTACGTTTTTTAATGTTATATTTTGCAGTATTTCTTTATTTCTTCTACTCCCTTTATAGATAGGCTAATATTATGTCATCAAGCACTTTTGCCACTTGATCAAAGGCATAGGGGATGATGCATTTTTATGAAATAACATCAATTTTTCTGAAAATTATTAATAAATTTAGACTGGAATTTTTTTTCATCACCTTGTTTTCACTACAAGGCATTCCTTTAATGACTTTTTTTTTAATTCTTTAAAAAGTTATCTTTAATAAAAAAAATTTTTATAAAAGACAAAATTATGATTTTTTAAAAATTCCTACGTTTAAAATAAATTAAATTTAAAATAATTGTCTCAATATATAAATTACAACTATAATTTGCTTAATTGTTAATTGCTCTTTTTGACCCTCCACTCCTATAGACTTGATTAAGATGACTTAAATATTTTTGACTGGAACAAACAAAAACAAAAAAAAATCTAGTCATACTCATGAGAAACTTAAATCACCTTAAGTGTACACTTATGTAAACATCTCTGTTTTGAGGACAAAAATATCTTACAACTTTCAATTCATACCGGTATACAATACTTACTTAAATAAACGGCATTTGCTTTTAGAGAATGATACAAATATTGCTATAATTAATTACTTAGATAGGGTAAATTGTTTCATTCGTAGTAATTTTGTTCCATAAAAACCTTTGTCTTATATCTTAATTAAATTAATAAAGTTGCATTAATTTATGGAAATTAAATTAACTATAATCACTAGAGGGAAAAGATATTGTTATGAAAAACACACTTTTTAAATGTACTGTACAATACATAATTAAAAGGTCAGAGAAAAGTTTACTCCCCTTTTTTCACCCAAAAGACGACTTCATCCCAAGAAAAGTTTATAACAAGGAAAGTTCATCCGGAAACAAATGTATCCCGAGATAGTATATAATTACTAGAAATGATAAAATGAGGATGTTGTATAATTTGCTTGTACAAGTTCAAATTGAATATTAAAAATATCAAATAAAAGTCTATATAATTTAAATTGTCACAAGGAATGATAATTAAATGAGTAATATCAGGGTGCTCTGAAAAGTTAATTGACCTGTACGTGTAGATGGCAGCACTAGTAAATAAAGTAAATCACTTCCTTTTAGCATCTATTGACAGTTATTCAACAAATTTTCAGCCATTTTGGACGCACAGTTGTTATATAACAATCGTTTGAGTCAGGTGATATGAGTGTTTTTGTGAAAATGGAGAAACACGAATATTGAGCTGTTATTAGGCGTTTGAAAGTGTATCCTTTAAATAGATTCAAACAATAGCCGACATATAAAGGGTTGTTATGTTAAAATTTGACACGTCTAACTCAATCCAACTAAAGCTATGAAGAATATTTGTTTCAATCGATGGTAAAGGGTTAAATAAAGTTTTTCGTTCAATTTTTAAAAAATCACAAACTCTTAAAAAAGTTTTTACTGTGTAAATTTTTCTTTACATACTTATCAAATACTTTTTTAACTATACATTGTCACTTGACTTATTAACAGAGATAGAAGAAAGTATTTGTTTACTAGTCAAAATTCTTAAATATTTGTATCGAGTTTTCATAATATTTTTTTAGTATATTTCATCTAAATAATTATTTATTTGTTGATTTGAGTATGAAGACTTTTAGGGTGTACACTCATGACAAAAGTTGGGAATTTGGTTTCGCAAGATATTTTTTATTCTGCATTTTATTCCTCTAAACAAGCAAATAACCATTAAATGTACAAAAAAATGGTCCTTCATGCCGCTTTTTGAAAATATGTAAAATGTCGAAAAAAAAGAAATTTTGATGTTGTTTCTTGAAAATGATCCATTTGAATCCAGTTATAAGATTTCTATTTTATTAAGTATTGTAGATAAAACATATTTTGTCAAAGTATTTTTGACAACCGTCCTCTAACTTGCCTCATGTTATGAGTATTTAAGTTCCAAACATGATTTCAATAAATAAATATTATCTTTTGGTACCGCATATTACGCGTAGTTATTTTAATTTTTCCCTTCATTTTTATTACTCAAATCTAATTATTTGATACCAAATGTGAAATATATAATTACTAAATATACTTTATTTGTTCATTTATGACAAATAAGACCCTCTATTTTACCAATTTATAATTTGGGACAATGAAAACTGTCAATTAAACTATTAAAAATATTATCTTTTATTTATTATTTCCTTAATTTCTAAGGTTCATTTGATTTTATTTAAACATATTTTTATTTTTACATTCAATAAGTTTCATATATTTTTCATTCATTTTGAATATTTAATTGTGATAAAAAGTTCAGTGGCGTTATTCTAATCATGGATATTAATCAATGAAGTATCATCCCAATTGAGATTAAGTGAAAAGTATATTTCAGTGATCTTTTTTTCCAGCAGAATCTCGCATATGTTTAGGGAACTTCGCAATCGTATAATCTTTCAATATATCCCAGACTAAGTTTGCTAGTATTATTAAATTATCAGGTGTACACGTCCCGTTTAGTGCAAACTATTACCTCTGGGTGTGTCACTATTAATTTTAATATCCTCCTAGAACATTCTAGGTATGACTCCTCTGAACGTTTGTCATAATCGCAGGGGTTAAAGTTCTTGATAGATACTTCTGGGAAGTATAACAATAACTAATCTTCCATCCCCTTCCACTCATTTGTGCAATCATTTTCCTCATCTCTTAGTGTTTTGATAGGGCTCTTGGGCCCCCAGAAAGTCAATAGCAAAGTCCGTGGACTCGTTCCCCGAGAAGCACTTCTACCTTGCAATCCATACCATGATCGTTATGAATTTATCGAGGTCTTCATCCCCCTTAATTCCCTATAGTGTTCCTCGAGAGTTAGCGTGTTGCTATTGTGTGCAGAGGTAGATCCATTTTTTCCTTTCTCATTGTGTCCCATTTTTTATTTTATTTTTAACAAATTTTATTTATTTTTTAAGTAACACAAATTTTATTTGCATTTAAATAATGGGTATTTTAAATTCAAAAAGAAATTTGTTTGCTGATGTTTTTAAATTTATACAGATATTTATTTTTAAATTGGGATAAAGTGTGAAAGATTGAGTATTTGTATTTTTTTAATCTGATATAGAGAGTGTTATGTTTCAGACTTGTTGTTCCACTTGTAGTAATTTTGAATAACTTGTTTTTAAATAGATAAATTTAAAATATGAATACAAACATACTGAAGTATTTCTAAGGATAATTCTTAATATTACATGATCGATAAATACTTGGCTCAAAATAATTTTTGAACTAATTTGTAATTTATGTGAGATGTCCAAGCTTGGAGACGGAACGAAAAAATGAAAGGCGTTCATTTTGTCATTCTTTTTAAAAAAAATTTTATTGATTATGGTTACATAATAATTATTTTTTCAGGGTCCCTAAAATAAAATAAATATATATTGAAAAATTATGGATCTAATTTTGTGTGTACAATGATTAATTACTTTGTAACCATTTGCAATTATCTGGGCTATGGAATTTTTGTATATGAAATCTTTCTTCTAGGTTAGATTAGAGTTCCACTTTCTGAACACCAATTCATTTCTTATTTGTATTAGTAAATACTTATAAAGACTTTTATTTAAGAAACGATGATAAATGTAGTGTAAAATCAAACAGATGACACTTATAAATGTTATGTAGTAATTTTTTAGTACCCCCAATTAAAATTAAGTATCAACAGTGCAGTGATGGTAGGACTGCAGTAGGGCGTAACAAATTAGGTCTCAAAATTATTAAATAGTGTCATAGATTAGTTTTGTTCCTTTACTTCCAATCATATTTAACAGACTGAGTAAAAGACTGATTTGTTTTAAGCAAGGCAGCCCGAATCTCTTAAAAAGTAAAGTTACAGAAAAGTTTCCTCTTTGTTAACTATAATCATTTATGTTTACAGAAATGCCATATTATCAGGGATTAATATCATACAGGCCAGCTCATCATATTAGAAAGAAAAGTAAAGTATATATATTTAAAACGTGAACAATAATTTGTGAATGAATATCCCACTCAATTTTGAGAAAATCCATTCTAGCTTGCTTTTGTGTTACTGGAACACATATATAAAGTTTAAAAAAATATGAATGTGACTTTATATGAGGTATGGCAACGAGCGTGTGTAACTAGTGCCCTAGTATTTCATTAAAAAATTTAAAAAGGGGAGTACTCGTACATATCTAACTTTAAAAAAAAAAAAGTTCATGGAGGTGGAATAACTCCGACCAATACTAAGTACTTTCTCTAGTACATTTATATTCACAACCTCTAACTTTACTGGATTTGCAGCCAATTTGTTGGACCAATAGTTTTTATCTTTTCCACAAAACTTTATTCCTTCATTATTTTCTTTTTTTACACTTCCAAAATGAACGACAAACGGAAACTTTTTTCAGAAAATGAACGAGTGAATAGAAAAAAGGTAAACAATATCAAAATATGGGAATATCAAAAATGACTTAAATATATATATGGGATCGTCACAGTATTTGTATTATATATATATATTGGCAGGGTTCGGAAACAAAACGTGGACTGAATGACTGATTTTAGAAAAATGTCAATAATTTTGATTTTTTTTAAACAAAACTTTGAGACACAACCTTTGTGAACATGTTCACTCAATATGGCCGCCCTTAGCAGCAATCACAGCCTCCACACGGCGGAGGAAAGCCTTGCTGGAGTTTATGATGAACTTCTCGCACAAGTTTTTACATTCCTCCACAATGGCATCCAGAACGTCCAATGGGTTCAAATCCGGCAAAGATGATGGGTTCATGTCCTTGGGCAAAAACCCAGCCATATTGTCAGGGCAGAACTTCTGGTATTTGCCCGATGTGTGTGAGGGTTCACCATCTTGGGTTCCACAATCTTCCTCTATTCAAAGCTATTTCATTGAAAATCCTGAATTTATAAATTATAAATTCACCTCTAGTTTGTATTCTACTCTTTTGAAGTACTGCCTTATGGTAATGTTTTTTATTTTTTTATCTCCTTAATGAAGATCTTATGAATATTGTAAAAATCTTATTTTGAGATTTAAAATTTCTGAATTTATTTTTAAGTATTCAATGCACAAAAAAGTTGATGACGTTTTTGAGGAATAGCTCTATTAAAAAAGAAATATAAAATAAGATACTTTTGTTGATTAAATACAAGTATTATTTCAGGAATATTTCATTTGAAATGTAATGTTGTTTTTAGACGACATTTTATGTATACGTCTAATTAAAGTACTTAGAATTAAATATAGCATTTAATCGTATGTTACTTATTTCAAATGTTATATAATAACGTCGTACTTTTGTCCAACAGATAATTAGCATAAAGAATGTTTAAAATACTCTGAAATATCGAAATGATAGAGAGAAAACTTGTTAAAAATTGTTTAAAGTCAAGTAAAGTCTCAAGTCAACAAAATATGGACCTTTGTGAATATATTACATTCCTGCCATTATTTGTATATATCAGTGGTCAGCACACGTGCCCTGCTGGCACGCTGAGGCATATTCACTGGCTCGAACCATGTTGGACCAGCTGAAATAACCGAATGTGTGCGTGAGTCAGAGGCGGAGTTCACGGCCCGCTTTGGGGATTTCAGACAGTACGGTCCGATATTTTCATTCTTCATCAAGCTTGATAGATTTGATGGAAAGAACCTGGACGCAGCTCTGATCGACTGGATGGGTGTACAGGACGTGGAAATACAGTTTATAGAGCTGAAGAGCTCATCACTGTTGTTAACAGAGTTAGCAGAGCTCCAAAAGCAATTGGAATCGATCCCTGTATAACAGCACGGAGCCTGCAATGCTGGGTGTCTGCTCCAGCAAAGTTCGGCTGTCAAGAGAACATAGCATTGACCCTCCTCTCAGTGTTTGAATCACACTTACTTGTGTGAACAGATGTTTTCGAACATTGAAAGTGTGCTCAGGCCTATCCGCAGCCGTTTGACGACTGACAATTACGAGTCATGTTTACAATTGAAAGTGTCAAACTATGAACCCAAATAAGAAAGCTCAGCCAAGAAAAGCAAGGGCAGGGATCACACTGACTGGCAGGCAAGATTAATTGTGGGATATAGCCTCAGCTCAGACTGTTAAGCTGTTGCTTGTTGATATAAAATGATGAGCCTGTTTGTTTTGATATATATGCCTAGGCCTACAATAATAATAGCAATACAAATTGTAGTGTAATGTTAGAATGTATGGCTAAGATATAAGTAGTAATACAAAAATAATCATAATAGTTACATTTGTTAGGCACAAAATCCATGCAAAATAAAATTCCAAATTAGAACATATTCCTGCAGTTTGTGTGTGTTTTTTACCATTATTGTTGATAGTGACACACTCACTGATTAGAAATGTTGAAGTCAAATGTCTCAAAGGTTGCTTACCCCTTGTATATATTAATAAAACTTAAGTGTTACATGTTACCTTTTACTTATTATATCTTTTTTAATTTGGTAGTAAAAAAAAAAAAAAAATAGTACGGGATACCTACTTTCGGGGAGCCCTAAGTTTGCCCTTGGTTCCTACACGTCTGTAATGCATATATAAATATAGAAAATTATTGCTATGCTCCGAAGTATGCTGGATAAATGTTTCTCACAATATCTTGGTTGCTACCCAAAACTCTGATCACACATATAATTTTAATACCTTATTATCCTCTCTATGCTAAAAGCTTTAAGGCTCCAAGATTTGTACCAATCCCATCATAAAAAAGATAGCTCATTGCTGAAATTAATTCTACCACATAACCGTTTTACAACTAATTTGAGTTCTGGAAGAGTATAAAGGATTTGAATTGTCCTTAGTGTTTGTGTGATTCTTAAGTTTGTATTCAAATAATTATATTGTCATCTGTATACTCAAAATTATAAATTTATGCAAATAACATAAATATGAAATCATTTTATGTAGATACATATATAAAACTCATCTTAAAATCACCCAAAGATTGGAGATTGTAAGAGAGTTATTAATTAGTATACGATATACATGGAATTGAATTTATTTTCTCAATTTTTTAAAGTGCTTTGAAATTTATTTTATGATGTCATTTTTACTCTTACAAACAAAAACAAAAATCACATAGCTTCAGGAGAATTTTTGAGCTTGGAAGATCATAATAATGGAGAAAGAAAAACTTAGAATTATGAGGCAGACGTGTTCTTGAATATACAGCTTAGGTAAAATAATTAAAGTGCTACAAAAAGCTTCGACACACTAATTTAGAACGTGAAAAAAAATTCCAAAAATGTCGTCTAACCATATTTTTAAATCTATGATCATACATTTAAGGATGGGCAAAACATAAAGAAAAATAACTTTTTTTATGGTAGAAAAGGAAAAACGGTTAATGGTATCACTCTTTTTCCTCTTAAATAGGTCATCGATGTGTTACCAAGTCTTTCTGTGAAAAGAGTTCTCTTTTAGTTGTTATTTATTTAAAATAATACATTATAAAAAAATGTTCATATATATTTTTACAATATTTTTCTACACTATTATTATTCCAAATGTAGAAAGTTCTCTTCTTAATAGTAGTAATTCATTTTCTCCCCTCAAAATAATACATTAGGCGGCTGTTGTTAACAAAAGCTTTAATTCAGTATCACAATAAGTATATTTTCTTCCTCCGACTCTACTAAATGCGTTCCTTAAGTATTATATGGCTAGAATGCTTTTGTGTAATACATATCATAATAATTTAAAGAGAGTTGCTTCAGATGGTAAATATAAAATTTACTATCAGAACAAAAAAGATGGCAAAAAAATTAAAGATGAAAGTTATACTCGAACTCAGTAGTTCTCAAACTCTGATATGATAACACGGAAGCTTGAGTAGCTGACAAGGAACTTATAAAAAGAAGATCATCCAAAAATAGATGGTTTAGTATGAAATAAAAGTCAACATAAATGTCTTCTTTTTTTTTTTAAATGAAATATAATTTGAACCATTTTTATAAAAAAATACAAAGCAAGTAAAATTAAAAAAATTAATGGTTTTTCGTATCACCGACCTACATATGGGCATCGACAAAAAATATAAATCCGAATTAAGGACCCACAACAAACATTATTATATTATTAGTCCCGTTTTATGAAACCTGTATTTAAGATAACTTCATCAATACTTGATCTTTCGAATGCTAGAATGTATTTATGAATTAACATTACATCTAATTTTTATCTTTGAGCATAGTTATTTCATTTCAAAATATGGGTTTGAATCGAAATTATACTCTAAAGACGGGATTTCTATAAAATGCTTTAAAAACCAAGCCTACCGCAATTTAAAAATTTCAAGATCATTTTTGTCTTATTTTATGGCATAATAACATTAATACATATGGTTTTATCAGGTGGGTGTTCCAAGACTTGACTTTTGTTTCATAGTCTAATTGATCTATTAGAAAAATAAATATTCAATTTTTTTCATATTTGTCGTTCGGATAGCTAAATATTAAGAATACGGTAAAAAAATTCTTTTAAGTTTACATAATTCATTCCAGAATTCGTTAGTAGCATGGAAATTGATCAAGTACCATCACTCAAAAATGTAAATTAGACGCACTAGTAGATGAAAAATTAAGAATTTAAATAAAAAGTGGAGTAAAATATGATTCAAACAAGACTTAACGAGGACATTTTCGTCTCTGGGAGTGTATATCCACTGTTAGGTAATAATTTGGTGTTAAAAAGTGATTCTATTATCAAAGGGCGTAATATACTAATTTATTTTTTATTTTGCAATATTTGATTGATCGACAAATCAATTTGTTAGCTCCTTTCAAATATATTTTTTTAGCAATACAAATATTGAATTTATGTATGCTTGTCAAATTAAAAATAATTAATTTAATAAACTATACAATGTTCTATCTTTTTATCAAAAAAACGATTTTTTTTTATTGTCAAGATTGAAGATATGCATATACATATGTGGCAACGATAATAATATATTTTTATCATAATTCAATAAGTTTTCCTTTTCACATAATTTTCTTAATTCATGCATAGCAAATTTGTTGTATGAGTTAGCATTGATATAAATATTGGGGTACGTATATTATACAAACTTGCATTTGACATTTGAAAATACAAATATATATAATATAAATTGGTGTATATCCATTTAATCCCGAAACTTTGAAAAAAATTCCCAATTGGAACACCTCTCTCTATTTAACTGATAATTTTTGAGACATGAAATGAATCTATAAGTCTCAAAATTTGTACATACACTCTCTGATTATGACTTAACAACTAAGTATTAACATAAAAAAAGTATGGCAGAAAAATAAATAAAAAGGAGACTCTTTCATTCTTGTCCAAATAACAATATTTAAAAAAAAGACTTCCTTATATGGAGATGATACTTTTAAAAGAAAAAAAAGATTTACAAGTCTCAAAATGTGTACACATATTTTCTTGCTATTCTTTTAATGTACTGTATGAGATACAATTACATTAAAAAATTTAGTTACATAAAGTTCAAAATGGGAGGCACGCCATTTTTGAACTTCCTCTTATGGATATACAGGGTTGCCTAGATAAATCCGGACAAAATTCAATTGATAATAACACTAGTATCCTTGCATAGAGTTCACATCCGAGTGTCTCAATTAAAAAGATGCAGTCTTGTGTATAATATATATCATCTGTTGACTGAGAAAAAGAAGGAGGTCAGGTCGTCACACTACAAGACTCTGCTCCTGGGCTCAAGACGTCCAATGCAGGTCATAACATCATTTTCTCAGATGAGAAAGTATTCACTATTGAACGCAAAAGGAACTCTCAAAATGACAGATGGATATCCACGTCCAAGGATAATGTCCCCTATGTGTACAAGTTCAAGAACTACAGCTTCATCATGGTCTTGCGTTTCATCACCAACACAGGGAAGGTCATGCCACCATTCTTCTTCAAGAAGGGAGAAAAGGTAAATTCTACTTTTTAGTTGGAGTGCTGGAGGTCAACTGTGCTTCCGTGGGTGCAGGCAAACGTCCCCGAGCCCTACGTGGGGCAACATGTCCATGGTCAGCCAAGAGTTCATCTACCTTTTACGATTTCTGCCCCCAAGACTTGGCCCTCTAACTCTCCCGATTGTAATCCGTTGGATACTTCTTCTATGGAAAGTTGGAGAAGGAGATCTGGTAAAAGCACCACAACAACGTGGACAGCCTGAAGGCAACCATGAAGAAGGAGGGGGCGATGATCTTGGCTGCAGATGTCGAGAATACCTGCACGAGCTTCAGGACCGAGAAAGTGATTACCGTTTAGGGAAGTCACATTGAATAAAATAATACATAAATGTCAAAATAAATCATTGTTGTTTTATTGCTTACATCTCTCTCTAGAATTACACTCTTGAATTTTGTCCGGATTTATCTCAGGAACCCTGTAGCTACAAATATTTTCATGAAAAGTACTTTATATCTAAAATAATGTATTATCTAGATCAAGATAAGCATCGTTGGCAATAGCAAAAGTTCAAATAAATTAAATATTTACTGAGATTTTCAATATTTATACCTATTTTAATAACAATGAGAACAATATACACTTTGGTCTTAATAGGGTAAATTCCTGCACTTTTTCCGTTGCATTCTTGAACTGACTTAATTCTTGGAACAATATTTTGCAAACTAAATAAATATTATGAATTGAAGCTTTAGAAATATTCATATTAAATATTATGAGAAATTAAGTGAGGTTCCAAATGCCATTGATTTAACGTCATGAACTAATTATATAGAAGGAGTACTATATGAAATAAGAAGAACTCATAGATTCTGTGTCTGCAATGATAATTCTATTCACCCTCTGATAGTGAACTGGGACAGATACCCCCTTATATCTTTAAAAAGTTGTCTAATTACAATGTATCTACATTTTTTCCCGTGGCCAACAAGGCCTTTCTATATTATAATTTAAGTGTGAGAACCAATGAATGATTGAAACCAATATATTTATGCTTACTTAAATAAAAAAACAATTAAAATTAATCAAAGTGATATAATAAACAAAAATTCATGTATAATGCAAAAACTTGTCAAAAAAAAGGAATTATATGTTTTGTTAATAAAAGAACTATCTGTTTTAAAACATGTAGGTGAAGTTTCAGAACGGATAAATCACCTAAGATATTATAATCCGAGTAATCACGTCTTGCAAACAAAATATGATGAGCCTTTGTAATAGCTGCGTTAATAATCTTCTACTTTTTTCAAGAGTAAAAAGTTAAGAAAGAATCTTTCTTCAAGTTATACAAAAAATGTCTCTTTTAAAAGTTTGTCGATGGCGTTATATATTGGACAGAGCGTCTCGAATTCACTCGTCTCGTTCTTGGTACAACAATAGCCATGATTGTGTTTCACATTTCGTCCTTACTTCCAAACTATCGAAAAGTATCCTATACTGTAGCCGTTTTTCTGTTGAAGCTAATAAGGAATTTTATGAAACACACAAGCTCGTCCGTACAGGGTAATATATTGCCCTTCCCTTCAGGTATTTATGAAAAAAAACCTATGACGCAGAATTTTTTTCTATGAGGTTGAAT
This sequence comes from Lepeophtheirus salmonis, assembly GCF_016086655.4. Lineage (NCBI taxonomy): Eukaryota > Metazoa > Arthropoda > Copepoda > Siphonostomatoida > Caligidae > Lepeophtheirus > Lepeophtheirus salmonis. The sequence goes on from NC_052144.2 coordinate 25,125,931, forward strand.
CTGCAATTTATTTCCAGTACCGTAACATTAAATTTGATTTTATACGATAATGTATCTTTATGCCTTGTTTAGGATATATTCGTATATTTATGCATTTATTAATTTAATAAACTGTCTTGCTTAAAAGTAGTTCCCTTGTTTTTCATTTAGATTTCTTGGATTTTTTTTTTTAATGCAGGAGTGAAGTTGTAAAAGCTATTATTATACATATTGCACACAATTTCATTAAAACTTTTTCTATAATTTTTTATCATTAATAAAAGTTTAAAGTTTTAATATAATAATACAAAAAAATATTTTTTTTTAAAACCCTAAACTCATGTTGTTAAGACTATTTTAAAATAAGCATTATATTTTTTCTCCAGGTTTGGTATTCATACAAATGTTTTTAGCATTTTAACTAATATTAATTCTTGCAAAATGAATAGAATAGTTAGAAAAATGATACAAAATTTGAATGACATAATGATTAACATCGTTCAACTGTTTGTCCAGTAATAGAAACGGTTTATTTTTCACCCAGTTCACTAACCACAAATAAAAGCAATGTGCAAAGAGGCTTAAAAATGATTTGTTTGTTTGTACATATACATGAATTTGAGTAATCCTAAATGCATGTCTTTTCTTTTCTCCAGTCTCACAAAAAAAAGTAAGTATTGATGTAGAATGTTTAATTTGACTAAAAGCGTCAGGTGGAACTGGCTTTAATTAATAGTTAATTTCATTTTTTTTTTCATGTAAATTGATAACCATTCATAATATACCTATGTAGAAACCTACCTATTTAAAGGCACAAGTTCCTATGCTTAAATTTATTTATAATTAATTAAATAGCCTGTATTTTATGCGTTGAATCCAATTTACTTGAATATCACATGAAACAAATGGCACTCATGTTGTAGTTATTTTGTTTACTTTAGAGTAGATAGGGACAATACGAAAGGATTACATATTAGGTTAAGTAAAATCTAAGCGTTTTTCACTAGATGTGTTTAGTGAGATTTCTCTCACGATAAATAAATTGGATTAAGAAAGCTTTAAGTATGCTTAAAGGTTAAACTTTCACTTAAAAAGGTTTTTTTTATAGTTTTGTGTTTGGTAAAGCCAGTAGTGTGTTACAAGGGTTCCAAATTAGAAGGAAAAAAAATCGATATATTTTTCTTTATCACTATAACCAAGGTGAAAAGGCGGCCTTTTTTTCTTTTTATGGATCCAATACAGTATCAAAAACGGCGGTTCTAACGATTCCGTTCTTGTAATATAGACGCACACTTTGGTAGGCCAATCATCGAAAATATTGGTAATATAATGGAAATCGTCGAGTTGGACCGGCATGAGAGGAGTTATACTTTTCCCTGAAACTGAAATATAGCCAGGAAAACGTTTGGAACCATTTACATAGGGTTAGTCTTAAGAAAAAGCTAGACATTTGAGTGCCATCCGAATTATCGCAAAATAACCTTTTGGATCGAATTGATGTTTGCGACTCTTTGCTGAAACGCAATGAATTCGATACATTTTTGAAGCGTATAGTGACTGGCGAGCAAAAATGGCTCACATTTGAGAACAACGACCGACAAAGATCGTGTTCAAAGAACAGTGAAGCGGCTCAAACGATTACCAAACCCAAATTAACGGACAAGAAGGTTATGTTTTGTATTTGGAGGGATTGGAAAGGGATTATCCACTATGCGCAGCTCCGATCGGACAAAACCCTTAATTCGGACTTATATTGTCCATAAATGACAAGATTGAGGCAGGACAATGCCAGGCAATACCATCTTTAACGACGCGCCAGAAGTTTAGAGAGCTTGAATGGGAAGTTATATCGCACCCTTGGCACCAAACTATTATTACCTTTTCAAGCATTTGTAAGATTCTAGAAATTGTGCAAACTGACATCAAGAGAGGCTTGTAAAAATGAACTGGTCAAGTTTTGTACCAATAGGGACGAAGACTTCTTCAATCATTGAATTATAAAAAATTGCCTTTAAAACGGACTAAAGTTATCTAACATAACGGCGCATATATGATATAAATCGAATAATCCTGACTAAGTTAATTTTATTCTCAAAATTAATGTAAAAAACCCTTATGACTTTTTAATTCGCCAATTTTTATGCAGATTTAGTATACTTTGTCCTCAACAATTTCGAAGAAAAAAGTAATAATACTTTTTTTTATCCCTGGTAAATTACGAAGCAATATAATATCCCCATTCATGTTGCTCCCATTTTGAAAGATCAAATGTTGATATATTTGCTATGAGATGGCAAATTATTGGGTGTTCATAGTTGATTCCTTTCATGATAATGATTCTTTCATATAAAAATATATACATACATACTTAATTTGACATATTTATACACCATTTATGGTTTCTTAGTCAATCATTCAGCAATTATGAAAGTAATTTCATTTTATGATAAAGCTATTGAACTAATTTGTTCACAATTTTCTACACGTTTAGTTTATAAACGTGAGGACATTCTCATTTGCTACCTTAAGGCTTATTTAACATTGTTTGTATTTTAAATTAACATTTTTAAGGCCTTCAAATACCCTGAATATCATAGCTTATACTATATAAAAATATTACATGTTATAGTCAAGGAGCTTGGTTTGATTTAGATTTTTTGAGTGTTCCTATTTTTTATGAGGGTCTACAAGCAACTATGCAACATTCTCTTAATAATGTTGACCATTTCACACAGGGGACGACGGGATGAAAATTCATACGAGGAAGAATACCAAGTTTCATAAAAGAGCAGAGTCTACTTCTTTATTGGGAAGACGATTCTTGGATTACAACAATAAAGAGATCCATTCCCGATGAGTTGGGATCTTCAATATTTCAAATATAATTAGTAATTACTTTATTTGTACTTTTATGAAGAGTGGTATAATATTGATATTGTCTTATTGAGATATTTATATTAATTATTTTTATTTATTACAGGTTACATTATTAATAGATTATTACATCTCTGCTTGTACAACCCCAGAACACTCAAAAACTACATCATTTTCCATCAATTTTTCAGCCTAAAAATGGAAATACCTCGACTTCAGAACAAGACATAGAAACAATAAAAACCTTTTATAATTATGAAAAACCCTTAAAAATCAGTTTTATTCATTGTACCTTAATTTGGTGATTATCTTAATGATACTGCGTTACTTATTTTCAGGGTTTTCTTTTATCTTTTCCTCCTTCTGTGGCAGTATCCACATTTAAATTAAACATTTAATATTTCAAATTTTTATATTAACAAATTTATGTTTTTTTAATTTTATAATTATTATTTTGGCATAGTATGTTTTTTGTTTTGAACAACAAACTTTCATGATTTGTTACTAATGTTATATGAAAAAAAAAAAATTACGTTACAATTTCCCCAGTACACCTCCATCCAACAAACACGGATCCAAAATTAAACTAAGAAAATAGATTTATCATTGACTCTAAAATGAACTAATTTGAGTTATAATGCTCATGCATCCTTATTTCCAGATCCATAGACACAAAATGACTCATTGAAGACACGTAGTGAGTGAGGGATTCCAAAAGACGGACATTCAAGCGAGTCCTTATAGAAGATCCTCACAAAACCAAAACGTAGTTTCCAGGGGAATTTTAGAAGATATTTCGTTCCCAGGGATTACTTCCTGCATATGCAGACTTCTCCATTGATGAGCACCGATACCGAATGCGGGAACCTACTCTGAAGAGGGATTTCATTTCTCACTTTTTAGGTTCTACTGCCTACTTTCTCTCTCTCTCTCTCTCTTTGCTCCTTTTACCTCCAATTTTCTTTACTTCTAAGCTATTGCATACAAACATATGGACTTTTCTTGTAAGATAAATTCAAAAATAAGCTTTATCCTTTAAATATCGTGATAGCATTATCTCAAACTTACAAAAGATATAGAAGGTTGTTGAGTATTCTTTTTTTTTTAATTAAAGTTCAGACTTTCAGCTATCAAATGAAATACGTTTAAACTTTCCCAATATATTCATCTTAAAGGTATGACCCTTTTTGGTGCTTCAAAATGTGTGATTTTGTTGTATTGTATATTGTAAGTCTGCCATATTCATCTTCAGGCCAACTGAGAAGGATTATGTATAGACTCTGAAATTTTTCATATAACGTAACTAAGTGCGCGTGTGCACACTTACGATTGGTTGCAGAGTAATAAGTATAATTCCTTGTCTCAGAGAAAAATAGAGGATCGATATCGGAGTAATTTCTACCAATATTCTTGCTAATTACGGAGTGGGATTTGTGTGTATTTCTTTCCTCTCATAACTATTAATTGTTAATTTAATGAAACGTCATGAAAGCTAAAGTGTTATCCTTTCAAAAATTATTTAAATTATATAAGGTTACCATTCCATTTTTGGTTGTTTTTTTTTAAATCTATGTTACATGATTGATTCAATTTTTTAATGTCCTTCTGCCAATATTTACACTGTCCATGTATTCTGCGAAAATGTTTTGGAAAATTGTCTCTCTTGCAGTTCATAACAAATCAATAATATTTTAATATAAATTATATTATGTAGTACATATTTGATTTAATCAACAACAGTTTCATTGAAAGTTAATATTTACTTTTAATATCGGTTGAGTGAATGCAAACATTATTTTAAGGCCATCACAACTAAACAAAAGCAACCAAGGATATATTTGTATATGTATAACTTAAACATTTGCTACTATAACAACAAGTTTATTTTCTTTGATTTTATTTTTGATATTTTTTATCATGTAAAGTGTTTGAACGTTGTCCTTCTCAGTGCTACTTAATATTTAATAATTGTAAATGATTGCAAGTCATTTGTGGGTATTAACTTGTTTAATGTGAGCAGTTTCGAAGTGGCCCGTGTTCACAGTCATGTTATACATATTTTAGGGGTATCATTTATAATTCTCGGAACAGCAAGAAACCTTCTTCTTTAATTCTTATAAATCTAGGTAATCATTATATCCCACAAAAATAGGTTTGACGGTAAGATTGATGTTTATTTCTTTCTGATTTCATCTATATTATTTCTTTCAGACACTTTTTTAAGCATAAATTTGATGTATTTGTCTTCCATATTGATAAATATTATAAAAGATGTTAGCTTAAGTGAATGTATAATTGAAAGTGAAAGTTAACCTTTAATGTATATAACACCCTATGTCTATTTTTTCATAGCAAGTCAATCTGTTAACTCAGTTGCCACTAAAAGAAAGAAAGAAAAGATTATAAACATGTTCCTCCTTCTTACATAAACATCCTTACATTATACTTATCAAAAGTAATATAAATTTAAGGCAATTTAGTTTGTTGTAAGGACTACTATTAAGTATAAAGTGTTTCCTGTGATGTCACAATAAATTATCTGTCCAAACAAACTTAAGGCTTATTAGTTCGTTTTAATTTAGTACATACCCTCCAACTCTGTGTGGCCCTGCTTGATCATTTTTGTACGCTGTATTTATAGAATAAAAGTTAATGTCTTGATGATTAATTATTATCTATGTTGATACTGATACAAAAGAGTTTATTTACTTAAAAAAAAGAATTTGGAAAAACATATCAAAATTATTGATAATATCAATTCAAATTTCCTCTTCAACATAATTTATGTAGTAGATACCATTCAAAATTATGAGATTTGTATGTGTAAGGAATTATTACCTAAAAAATATATGTCAATAAGTCCAAGTGGATCTTCGGTGGGGAATAGTTGTATTTATAGTTTCCCAGGTTCTATTCTGTCTTTCATTTATTGTGGATATTTCCATAGAAGGCGTATGCATAGTGTTGAAGTCGGAGTAGGAGAAATGTAATTATATCAAAATAATGCATAGAATTGGTGCTCCGCAAATAAAAAGGCAGGAAAAAAAAACCAAAATCCAAATAAAAAAGCAGAAAAAGACCAGATATGCAAATAAATCCAGAAAAAAAGGGTTTGTTTTTGTTTGAAATATTTATATCAAATTATAATTTTTGTATTCTTATAAGCCCTTATTCCACTGATCTCTGAGGTGGTCCTCTGTTAGTGAGAAGGTCCTTGAAAATTCTAAAGCCTCTTTCACAGTCCACGACTGTCATGGGGGTGCAGTTGAAGCTTGATATGATGTTGGGGTTTTTCCTTCACACCAGACACATTCTCACCAGAGAGCACTTAACAAATATTACTCATATTCTCGATTGCTGTGATATTCTAGAGAATTCAGCTTGTGAGCAAACTTGGGATGTTCAGGCTCTCACGGACATTGTTAATGAAAGAAAGGAGGCAATCTTATTTGGAGCTAAGGGACGTTCTCCTTTACGACCTTGAAATTTGACTTTGTAAAACGAGGTCTTGGGCAAGAGAGTAATTCTCAATAAGCTTCTTGGACTCATCGATGGGCCCCTTCTTGTTGTCAGGCATTTGCAGAATAAACTCCTTAACGTTATGAACGATTGTACTAATACACATTTTCTACCTAAAAATGCAAATACAGGTAGGAACTTAAAAAAAAATGTAAACCAATCTTATTTGCATAATTTGGACATCACTAATGTGAAGGTTGAGAGCTAAAAAATATTATCTATTTAAGCTTGGAAGCTAGAGTTACTTGTAGGCATGATAGGTTAGTGCACGGGTACCATATAAATGCGGGATTATGTTGATTAGTAACTGAATAATTAGGTGTGTATTTGACTTGGTTAAGTTTGGAGTATTTCTAATCTTCTTTTAGAAATAGAGGTATATGTATTTACTTTCTTTTTTAGTCACAGGTGATCACAACTTATTATATTGGCAAGGGGAATTTTCTTTTCGGGGACTGTTTTGCACACGTATCGTGTGGACATTTCAGAAATGGGCATAACTACAATTGTCAAATATTATAATGAAGTCACACATCTCATTGATTTCACCACTGATCGTAGTGTGTCAATCGAAACTTAACATAGTACATGAATATGAAGATTACTTTATGTCTTCTTTCTTTTAGAATATAATAATATTGACTATTCCAGTGTCCTCTAACGGAGGAGATAAGAGCTACATATTTCTTCTTTTCCTCTCCGCTACACATTAACGTAGGTACATATGGCAATATCATTACGACATCAAGATATTGTTCCGCATTGAATTAGCAAGATCGTACTTATCTATACATAACATTTGTTTTCCTTGATCTAACAATTCAATCCTAAATATTATGGATATGATAATACAATCATCATTTTAATATGTCAATTTTCATTTTTGTAATATTAGGACAATGGGAAAAATAATGTATTTTTTTTCCAAATATTTGCTTTGAAATAAATGAATAAAATATACTATAATATTAGGATATATAATACTAAGGTATGTGTATATTTTGGCACGGTGCCGTGGTCCTTTCATAAATAAATTTATAGATGACTATTCTTTTCCTTTATTTGAGAAATTTTTCTTTTTCAATCAACATATATTTGATTTCACTGTTGTTTAAAGCTCACAATAGAGAAAATATCTAATATCACCTTCATCAGAGTTAAACTTGGTTAGAAAGTATCATTTTATGTATACTGATGCGAATGCTCTCATAATTTGCCGTCGAAAATAAAGATAGACTTAAGTTGAGAATAATAAAGGAATAAACTTCTCGCCAAAATACCACATTGTTTTTACAAGCAGAAAGTTTACCGAGGGAAAACTTCAAAACAAAGAAAAACAAAACTTTAAACATGTTTATTGAAATAAATTAACTGTGATTCCGTGCTTATTATATATTTTTTTTCTTTGTTATAAAATTAATCTTTTTATGAATTGAAATACATTATTAGTATAAATATTACTTTTTTGGACTTTAACCTTTTAAAAGTAACACCAATTAAAGACACTACATAAATAAATTTTGCAGCGATAATTCCTTTGATAAAAAAAATATCATAATTTTTAATAGTAACTTCTACATAAATTCTGCTAAACACAACATTTGAATTGATATTATGAAATATTGTATATAATACATATTTTACCAATTGGTTTTTTTTTTTAATTGTTTTAATTTAATTTCTAGTAAATTAACTTCTTTCTATGAGTATGAGAATTGATTACAATAATTAATTTATTAGAAAAAGTTAATATATGTAGTATCGTATAAGATTGGTAATAAATCACAATTACTATTACTGTAAAAAAAACTTCATCGAAATACACTATGCAACAGTATTATCACCTGTCAGATTCAAAGACATATATTAATATGAAATAAAAGTGAAGTTAAAAAGATTTGCCGTTTAAAAAGGTTTTTTTTTTTTGTTGAACTATTAATTTTCATATGAAACATTTAAAATATAATTGATAGAAAAAATTTCTAGTAATGAAATAAACCCAAAAATATAATTGAGTGAGTGCAGTACCCAAAACTGATCTCAGTTTTTATTTGGATCATCGGGTTTCCGATTTTTTTTGGGATATTATTGTAACTTGGGACTTATATCGTTCAGAGTCATTTCTTACCACCAAAAACAATCACCAAATTGATGTACGCTGAATAAAACTGATGTATAAGGGTTTCTTACGATTATAAAAATGTTTTTGATGATGCTGTATCTGGGTTTGAACTCAACATAATTCCATTTTAGGCTGAAAAATGATGAAAACTAACTTTTTTTAGACCCTCATAACTTCTTAATCATTCATAGTAGTGATGGGATCATTAATCAGAATCAGAGAATTGGGTGTTTTTTCTGAAACTGACATCAGGAAAATAATGTTTAATTTTTGATTCAGATTCTTATTTATAACTGGTATTTAACTATTTTTAACTTTTCTTAGTTATAAAAGAATGTTAAATATATCCATCACGATATAAAAAATGACCATGTGATTTTTTAAATTTTTAATTAGAGGAATAAGTTTTGCAAGTAAAAACTCATGAAGTAATTATTGACGGCATACAAAAATAACTAAAAAATTATAGATTTTCTATTTATTCAGCTATTTATACAATTAATTTTTTTCAATAACAAGATACAAATGTCCATAAACATACAACCAATATTGAGTCCACAAACATGAATGGTTGATTTTGAAAAGACAATATTAAATGCATTCAGGGAAACTTTCCCCGACTTCTAACATCACTTGTTTTCTTTTTCATAAGGCCAAAAATTTGTATCGGCATCTTGTGGATGTGGACTTAAAAGTTAGATACCTTACCGATTCAAATTTTAATAATAAAGTCAATTACTTTACAGCCTTAGAATTCCTCCCAGTTATCAATGTAATTGATAGGTTTATAAAACTCCCCAACGACGATGATATACCTCAAGATGTTTCTTACTTTGAAAACATATTGAAGAACAAAGTTGAAGAGAACCCCGACGGTGAGTACAACAATAATTTCCTATTGAAATTTGGAATATGTGCGAAAGGACTCAAGCTTTGACGATTTGAACGAATAATAGTGTAAAAGGATTTCAAAAAGCTTTAAAAAGCTCTGTTAGTAGTATTCATCCCAACATATGGAAAGTAATAGACGCTCTTAAGGAGGAAGAGAGCTTAGCATGCAGAAAAAAGTGTGCCAGGAGTTAAATAATGCCGATATCCAAAAAATATTCAAGTATAAATAGAAGGATCTACAACATTACTCTTAATTATAATCCAGACGAAAAGATGGAATATTTGAAACATAGCTTGGAATTTTCATACGTTTTAAGATTTATTCATTGTTATGCATTATTTATGTTAAATATATTATGTAAATATATTATTTGTTGGAATAATGTAGTTTCAACAGCTATTGGTTCTCTAGAAATGTAGAGAAATAATACTGAATTTCGTTTAGAATAACTAAGTACTTAAATGAATAACAATTTTGAATATTTAATATCCCTTCCCCTAGGGATGCTCAACACTTTTTTGGGGTTCTCCAACAGTTTGAGAGGCCCTGGACTAAGGAGCAGTAAAAATAATTAACCAATAAAAGAGTAATGTTTTTATTTCGTAAGCTGTTTACCATAATATATGTGAATACTTTATAAAGATATATGTGAAGTGAGTCAGTTCAGATAGACTATAATGATTAAAAAGGGGGAAATGTTGGATTTAGCATTATAAACTAGACTGGAAATAGGAATATCTCTTTAGTTGATATATCTCTTAATCCACACTCAACTCCCTCTCTTCTTTAAACATATTTCCTCTTTCTAAATCACTTATTTATTTATTGGGTTTTTGCCATGATTTTTGATAAAACGGTTACAATTGAAGTTCGAACCAACTTTTGAAGTATCCTCATAATTAAGGCAATCAATTTATAAACACTTAATTATTGCAATTTGGGACAAAGAATTAAACATACTATCTTTTAATTTTGGAGTAGCATGAATGGGAATCATAGTTCCATAGTATTGGAGGATGAATCATCAACAAATATATTTATTATATAATTAGCCAAAGTGGACATTCGGTGAACTGGCATTCGGCAAAGTGGTCATTCGGCAAAATGGTTTTTTTTTGCAAAAAGGATTCCGGCAATGTGTCTGTGCACGATTTTTTTCCTGCCCCTACTATACGCACAGGTAGTACACGCTTTTCCCATCTTCTTTTTATCCACAAAAACTCCCCTCCCAACACAGGAAATGCAACGCCTTGTCTGATGTGATTTCTCACCAATTTTTTTTGGTTGAGGCAAATATTAGAAATGAGGGCTCACACAATGAATAAAAGTTGTGCCCACCACTATTTTCAGATGATTTTGTAAAATGAATGTCCTCGCAAAACCTCAAGTTTTAATTATCATATTTAAAATTAAAAATAATATGGAATCGCCGTAGCTCATGAAGAAACGCTTGGGAGAAGTTATTTTCTTGAACTCAATGTGTGTACTTTCACGCCCAGGTGATTCCTAGAGAAAGAAACATACTTTATGTTTATGGATTTTACCAAAAAAAATCCTAGTTTAGATTGAGTGAATGTAATACTGTAATGTTTACTTATACTTTATCAGTCCAACTCCATCTAACCCATTAAAGCAATATTAAAATAAAATAATAATAACAAAAATTGTGTACAACTAGATAAGATCAACTTAATATAATTAAACAAATATTAAGGTTAGATTTGTCTCAAAATTTAGATGGTCGGTTGAGTTCAAATTTTTGAATTCCGTGTTTATCTGAGATAAAATGCAGTTTCTCCTTTCATATACATCAACATTTCTTTGAATAAGAAAGGGTCACCTGTAGTTTTTAGTATTGTCTTGAGTTATACTAAAATTTTCACATGATTCAAATGTTACTATTTTTGATTATTAGATTTGAATCATTTTTTTTTAATAAATATTTCGGGCGAGTTCGAACTTTAAAGAAGATTGTCGACTTTTTAAAGTTGATTTTTTATAGTTCATTTAATACTTTAATCAAAAAAAAAAAAATAACTGAGGACATATATGTATATTATAATGAAAAATGATACAGTTATATAAAGATAAAAACATGATATCTTGCTTAAATTACTTTTACAAAGATAAAAAAAGCTGCTTTAAGATTCTCCATTCTATCTCCTTACAAAAATAATATATAAGAATTCATTAAAAGATATGATGATTAAACAAAAAATAAAAATATAGTTAATAAATGTTTTTTGCCTCAATTATAAACTGCAATAAAGATACTTTTAAGGTAGAACCATTAACCCATTACAGGTAATAATTGTTTAGAACAGTTAGAAACATTTCTGAGGTAAACTTTATGACTCAAGTAGGATCATTATTTTATAAAAACAATTCCAAATGCCTGTTAATTAATTGACATATCGCCAGTATCATTAGTCTATTGATGCAAGAAGAAATATTTGAATTGGATACATATTTGTTATTCAATCTTAAAAAAATAAATAAACATATTTTGTATTTTCATTAACCTAGTTTTTAGAAAAAATTTAATAAATACTTGTATAATTTCTACTATTAGTGAGAATTGTTGAAACAATGTGGATTTTGGTACAATATATCAGATTAAAAATTCTAGCAAGCCCGAGTACATGATGGTCTAACCTTGTATTTCTATTAACCTTGGTTTTTTAGAGATTGTATGTGAGGGCATTCAATTACAAAAGGAGTTTAGTAAAACTTATAGGCCTAGGCATTACTTTCGGCTCCAAAATCATGAGTAGGGGAAAATTTAAGTTACTTTTACTAGAATTGCATAAAATATGACTTTGACACATGCAAGATATTTTTCTGGCTGATAATTTGAAGAATGTTCTTTTTATTTTCTAAAACGCCTATAATTATTGAAAAATATTATCTAGGTATAAAGTAGTTTATGGTGTGTATGCTAATAAAAAAAGGAGAGCAACACAATGATTGGTTGGAAAGTTATACAGGGTGGTCCATTGAAATCTGAATACTTACAATAGGGGTGGTGTTTAAAAAAAGATTGCGGACTTACACCTCCCCTTACCCCACAAACTTACTTTTTCAGGAAGGAATGTGTATTTTTTTTATATTTTTTCAAAGTAATAAGAAGACACTTGCGAATGTCGTCATAATTAAAGCCTTTTTATACATAATCCAATAGTTATATAACATTTTAAATATATAAAGTACAGTTTTTAGTATATAAAAAGGATCAAAGCTGACAAAAAGGTCAACTTCTTCTGAATTTGTATTTTAGCGTGTGTACTGGGGTATCCAATTTTTAGTGTGACTTGTTAATTCAATGTCCTGTTATATTTTAACGAGAAAATTATGTTTATAAAGTATCAGTCTTCAATGGCGTCTTTTTTTTTTTACTTCTATAGCCATTATGAAAATGACTATTTTTAACAACATTCACTATTTGTAAAGGGATTCAGAAATTTTAATTTTAAAGCTATGTTGCTCAACTTTGGAAGTTTTTATCTTATATACATTTTTGTGGTTGAATTTCAGAAGCTTCATTAAAGTTCATTTTCTCAAGTTATACATTGGAATATAATCCTTATTTTTCATTTTGAAGAACCACTCTACTGTCCTCCGATTAGCTTCATCCAATAATGTTTGAGACAAAAACTTATTACCTTAAATACAGTAAGTTTGTCTTGATTTGAAAGCAATAAATCCTTGAGATATCCTAGATATTTCCCAGCCAGTCTTTCAATTAATTAAAACATAATTGTATAAGTAATTAGCTCTACTCAAGCTAACCGAATGATTCCATCAACAGATAATATATGTCTTTGGATTTGAAGATTTTGATAAGATCAGAAAATTGATCATATCTAACCAAAAAAAGCTCAGAAATGTATTAAATAATTTCTTAGACAAAATAATGAGAGCATCAAAAAAATACAATTTCAAAGGTCCATGATGGTGATCGACATAGGAAGTATCTTTTTTTTCTTTTTGTATTATTATCTTTCTCCTAGAAGTTGAAAGATATACAAATCAACTGGAACTGATCAACCATTCTGAATCATGCCCAAAGTTGTTATATTATATGAAATTGTTAATATTGAGCAATTCACTTCCAATGGTAAATATTTCTTCTTTTAAAAGAAAAGTATAGACTCAATCAGTCAGAGTTTAATATATTGTAATATGAAATGGGGTTTTTGCTGGATTTTTTTTTTCAAAGTGCTTAAAAAATCATTTTGCATCCGATAAGTGGGCCTAAAATTTAATTTGCTCATTTTCATTCATTAAGAACCTCCCTACTTACAAAATCAATAATGAATGAAAATTGGATACTGAAATTAATTCAGATAAATGTGCGTTCTATAATAATAGACTATTTATAACTTTATTTTGAAATGTTTCTAAAAAGGTTTCTATTTTGCTTTTTTAATTATTGATTTTAATATTTAGAGTGTCAATTTTACAAGGAATCGAAAATCTATAAGAAAATGTTTTATGTAGAGTAAAAAACTATATTTATATAATAAGTATATATGACATTTGCAAAAATAAAGTGTCAATATGTAGTAGTACTTTTATTTTTGAATACAATAGATACTTATTTGAGGAGTAATAACGAAACTGTCATTTTTATTGTATGTAAATATTATTTTATTATTATATTTTATAGAAAATTTGTAGTTTCCCTAAGAAGAAAACTTTAGTAGTCACTGTTAGTTCGATAGAAGTAGTGATTGAAAATAGAGCAACCATTAATAATGTACATCATTCGCCTATAGTATATAGATATATGTACAAAGATATCTTCTATTTAACTATTCGTTAATGAGATCTTCCAGTGAATGAAGTTTAATGAAGGTCATCATCAATCTGATATCATAATTTTCATGAAATTATGTTTTCAACCTTATTCTTACAATATCATTCTCCCACACCATTTATCTTTGATTTAACTCTGTCTCTTCCATGATACGGATTCAACTGTTCTGACTTTATTACTTGTAGTAAACTAATGAATGATTTTTTGTCCGTTTGTTGCTTCATTTACAAATTCACATCTTCAGATTATAGTTATACAGTTTAATGTATCTTGTTGCTCTTCGTAGTAAATATGTAATACTGAATAGAAATAAAAGTACTTGATTATGTGTATAAAGGGGAATTCCTATTATTATGTTATACTTAAAATCTAGAAGGATGAATAAGATACCTTGACTGTTATTCAATCTGTAAGTAGATATAATCAGAGTGTCTGACATTTTATCCAAGTAGTCATAACTGAAATACAGGATGCACAGGATATATATGCCACCTTTTTTAGCGTACTCCCTTGGGCAAACGAGGGTACTTAAGCAGCTAAATTTGGTGATATATAATTTTCAAACCTGCAGCATGTGGGGAAAATTTTTTAATCAATTGACAAATTTGTTGTCCCAAAAATTTGGAAAAGGCACAAAGCTATCCTTGGAATCTGCGCCGGGAGCGACAAAATAGCAATTGCTCGAACCCTGGGACTTAGTGAGTTGTTGGTTCGCAAGGTTAAGAGGGAATTTGAGGCCTCTAAAAATGATTTTGAGGCAACAGTAATGCAGGTTGAGTTTCATAGTACTCATGACTCATGGACAATTTTGATGACGATATCATCTTACCGGAGTTTTTGCCTTTTAACTCGGCAGATCTCAATGTGATGGATTTTTTTTTTTTTTGTGTGTGTGGGGTACAGTCAAACCACAAAGCTACCGAAGCTGCTGTAGACCAAAGGACTAAATTACCAGAAGCAATTCCGGGATTTGTCAATGGACCATACGGCGAAGTCCTGCTCGCGCTTTCGGAATCGTTATAGAGGTGTTGAAGAAAGACGCAGAGTTGACATTTGCTATAATAAAATCGAATATAGTAAAAAGTAGTGAAAAAACCCAAAAGGGCAACAAGAAAATCAGATAACGTGAGTGAGTGTGGTTTTTTTTTTTGTTTTTTTCAAGATCACAATGGAGGATTAAGAATCACTAACGGATCTTGAAGATATCCCAAAAGTCAATCTATTTTACCCAGATGTATCAAAATGGATAGGGAAATCACATTGAAAATGGTCAAATTAACTGAGAAAATTAAAAAATATATTCAGAAAATACTTCTATTCACTAATAATTATAATATTAATGTTTCGTTGTTGTCGAAAAAGATCCTGATAACTCTAATTTTATATTTCTTGGATTTTTCAGACTATATCAATGTGGTTAAGTAAGGTAATTTGCAACGTCTCATCATAGCAACTTCCAAATCCCCTTCCCCCCCCCAAAAAAAAAAATCTTATTAGTTCCTATTATTGTCACCTTAGTAGTATTATTATGAATATAAAAAAATAATACGTTATAAACTTGAAATAAGATCCCAACATATATGCATCTAAAAAAATTTCTAGATGAGAAGTACATTTTTTATTTACTTCAAAAAATTCCCAAATCGAAATTTGCGAAGTAAATTGCAAAAAAATTTTACAAAAAAAAATGCATTAATTTTGCAAAAAATAGTTAATAATTAATTAAAAAAAAAACACAAACTTACCAATATTTTTTTCGTTACTTGCAAAAACAAAAAAGTTATGAAGAATAATGTTGTCGAAAAATAACCCTCGATAACTGGTGATTTTTTGTAAATATTGCAAAAATTATGTAACAAAATGTTCCGAAAATTGAAAATATTTTACTTAAAAATAGAGTCTCAAATTTTATGTCCAAAATGTATCGTTTTGTGGCATTTCTTTCAAAAATATTGAAAGTTGACGTTTTATAAAAAAAAAAAAAAAATAGGAGGAATAAGAGAGAAAAAATGAAAAATTATTCAGAAAATGACAGATATTTCAGTTAAACATCAATTTTTATTTGGCAAATTTATATGCAAGCCAATCTCCAGACAAATTTCTACAAACTTTATACTATTTACTAATCTCATATTCAATTGGAAGTTAATTTTTTGCACCTGAAATAAACGAAATTGTAATTTCATCAATTTCTTTTTATGCCTATAACTTTTTGATTTTGAATAAATTTAGAAAACGTAGTTATTCGTATAGTTGTTGTTTGAAACGCCAATCTCTTTTTGATAAATAACTCAAACCCATATTTAGTCTCCATGAGCTGCAAAAACGATTTTTGTGTTTTGGGCACAGCATAAGCCCCCAAAAAAAAAAGCGGCACCTTCGTCTTAGCAAGTCTGAGCTTAAAAGAGGAACCCATGCAAATTTCAGTCCCCTAGGTTCAACGGTGCGTGAACTTATAAAGAACATCTACACACACACGAGATCAGAAATGTTCATGAAACAATTGAAAGGTTAGATACTATAGGAAATTGTTTCAAAACTAAATGTAATGGCAAACATAAAAAGGAAAGAGAAGTAGTAGCCGGAATTAAAGACTACAAGCTAATTAATGAAGTATTCGACGAAAACGGGGATAAAATGTTAAGCACAATTATCAAAGCAGTTGAGGTGTTAGTCCCCTTCAAGGAAAACATATTCAAAGGGCCTTAGATCTTTTTAAAGTGACACATACACTTAGTTAGTACTGGAAATGTCAAAATCCTTTTTACAAGTTAGCAAGCCCCTAGGCCATAAAGAACTAGTGAACTACAACCCAAGACTGGAAAGAAGGAATGAATACTATTCACTCCTCAATATTACCACAGCTAGAGAACTCAGGCTTTAGAATAAACGAGGAGTTGACCTTTCAAACTATATAACTCACAAGAGGACTACTTCACTTGCCCTCAATTACAAAGGAACTAAGCGTTTTGGACCACCTAACTCGTTTTCTCATAGCTTTGGAGTCAATCAAATAAACGAATAAGAGCTGAACTACTATCCTGAGGGTTGACTTCGATACAAAAACGCTATTTAAAAACCCTTTTACTTCATCAATGCAAAAATGGCAACGCTACAGAATCGCTACTTTATCAATTTATACGAATAACGAGGATGAGAGTATGAATTGCACATTCTGTGGCGAGAAAATAGAAATGGTAGCACATATTTGCTACGAGTGTAATAGGGTGAATCCTTTGGTAAGAATGTGTGAAGTAAAATTAAAAGGAAAAAAAAAAACCAGTCCCAACGTCAAAAACTGATTGAGTAGTGGCCTAAATCTTCTCAAGGTTTTTAAGGTGGAGGCCATCATTAGTAAAGTGTAGGTTATAATATATTCTTGCAGATGGAATAAGAAACCCATACCAACAAATTTGGAAGGTGTAATGAAGAAAAAACTCGACGTTATAGCCAATTTTTTCGACAATTGTCGTTATTTCGGACTTTTATGTGCTTATATATACAAAAAAAAAAAAAAAAAAAACCTGTGATTTTTGGTAATCATTTTTCTTATTATTGTTTTTTCTCTAGCCCATATGAGATATGTGTAGGGATTGTGTTATATTCAGTTAGAAAGTTTGTTTGTTTATGTTTGCCATAATTATTAATTAAGGTAAGCCTATTGGGTATTAAAACAAAAATCGAATCAGAATCTTTCAAGCTTTCATAATCTGGGTATCAAATTTTTAATTTGATAACTGGTTGGAGAGAAAATTGTAAACAAAAAAATAATCATTATCGCGGTTCCGATAGCTTGATCACCCTGTACAACCTTAAAATGGTAAAATTATTTATAGATCACTAATATTATGTAAAATTAGATACTGTCAATAATAATAATAATATTTGTACATACTGCTTAGGAATGAGAACTACATCAAAAAGAAATTGAATTAATAGCACGTTTAAAATCCTAAAATTATTCTTAACAAATTATTAGTATAATACAAATATCATAATAGGATATCATTTATATAAATTACCTTATAAACAAATCAGAATTGTGGAAATACTAAATCTATACGCCTATATTTAAGCTTTAATTCATAGGTGCATTTCGTTTTATTTAAGCCAGTAATGAGTAAGACAGTTATCTATTATGCTAAACTAGAAATTTTTGAATAAATTTAATAAGAGCAAATTGAAAAATCCCCCTGAAACAATGTGTTATTTATGTAAAAAGGAAGAATATACACATTTTTCTTAGCCATGTTATTCTAAAGACCTGGAATAATTATGCAGAATTTTTAGTTCCTATATGAGTTGAACAAAATAGGAGGGATTTGTTGAAAAAAAGAAGAGATACACTCTGATTAGTTACTCCATATTATATTTTTTTAAATATAAACTGTGACTTATGACATTAGTTAACGGATTTTAATTTTTAATTTTATTTTTTATACATGGTTGTTGATAATTCTAATCAATTTTCTTTTAAATAATCTTGTTTAATCACAGTTTTACTTTCCAATAAATAAGTATAAAACTAGATATTTTCTGATGAATATACTATTAAACATCATCCATAATTGGCATTAATCAGTGTTTTAGTATAAAATTGATTGTTATCATCTTATAAAAGATATGTGTTGGTTTTTTTTTTTGCTTTTGTCGACAAATTTTTCATATTTGTACGGTTTTTTAAAATATGCGATTTAGAATTAAATATAAAATTGATAATAAGCATATAAATATTAAATTAACTTGAACAATAAAATAGATTATACATTTTGAATATAATCTAAAACCTAATAACTGGTTCGAATTTATTCAACGATAGTTGAAATTTTCTAGATTTTATATATATATATATTTTTTTAAATAACTTTCCATCATATTAAAAATTGTGAGCAATATTACATAAAAATGAGTGGACTAATAACCAAAATAACAATCTTTACTTATCGATGATGGACGTTCTTGCTTTTTTCAAGCAAATCAAGCAACGTTTATATCCCTAGTCTAGGAAACAGACTCTTTTTAAAGTTTAATTAGTCCAAAAAATTAAAAAATTCAAGAATGTAATCTATTACTTAGTACATATTGACAAACCATAAGAAATTATATGACATTCAAAAATATAAAGTGTAGGACAACAAAAAGTGGGCGCGAGGGACGGATTTAGAAATACATCAGTAACTTTATATTTTCAATTGGATTTGATTTCCTTCTCCAAAGTGCCTCATTTAGAAAAGTTCAGTGGGTTCAAATCTCGCGAGGAAGGGGGCCATATCTCTTTGGACCAGAATTAAGCAATTACTTTTGACATTGGCAGACGTTTGAGAGGGGGAACTGTCATGAGTCCACACCTAGTTACCTTTCGAGTAGTTAATCTTCACCCATGGCAAGATGGTGTATCTCAGCACTTAATTTTCCGTCCAGCCATGAAAATGAACTAATATCTTTCAATCAGAGGCCTAAACGCCGAGGAACATTTTTTGGAGGCGGATATTTGGTGTGGTAAACCCCTTAGTTTCCTCGAGCCAGCAGTATTTCCGGTGGTTGTGGAATTGATTAACTGTGAAAATCTTGTTGTTCCAAATTTTTTAACAATTGACCCATTTCCCCACATGTGAGGATTTCCTTGCACCTCTCTAGCCTCATGGCCTTCATAGGCCTCTGTCAGAAGATGGAATGAGATCCTTGTGAAGTAAAATAATCCTAAGTTGTGTCTTATAGCCTTCCTTATGGTTCTAGGAGCCACAGAGAAATCGTTGGCGAGGTGATTCATCGACTTAATGGGATCATCTTTTAACCAAAATTAACAAGAACTTTCTATCACTTTTTAAATTCAGCTTAAAAACCAAGCTCTTAGACCATATAACAATTTCCGTAATCTTCAACATATCAACTCCAGCCTTTAGGAGATCGGAGATGTGCTACATTTTTTCTTGTTACTTGCTCATGATAATCAAATGACTAAATGATTAGAATAGTTTGTTTATGTAAAAAGAACGGCGGAAACTGAATATTAAAAAATAATCCCTTAACCTTTTCATAGTAATGAAAAAATTAGTATTAATAAACAGTCCACGTTCTGTTCCCCCCCCCCAACCTGTATATATTAAAAATACCATTATATGCACCTATGAAATAAGACTTTCGGCTATTGGTCCATAAGTGTCGCCAGTTCGACATTATAAACCGGCCCAAAAATATAAATGCTTATTTTGACATGTGTCCAAAAAAAAGTAATTCATTCTTTGTATAGTTTCATTCAACAACGCACTTTTTTCTCTCGTAAAATTGTCTAATTTTGTGCCTACAGACTATGATGTAAGGACTTCATTGATTTTCTGTTACCAATGGAAGAAAAACGCTTCCCAAGCCCATCAAATGCTTGTGGAAGTTTACGGTGGACATGCTCTAAGCAGAGCACTAACGATATTTCAAAGAAATATTCATACTACAAACAAGAATTTAATGTTTTTACTACAAGAATAACAACATTATGTCCTGTTGAAAACTGAAACACATTTTGTTATGATAATTTTATTATAAGATTCTATATTTTCTAGATGTCTTTTATCCATACATGAATTATTAGCTTAATAACTGGTATTATCACTTGAAAAATGGATGAAATAATTAAAAAAATGATATAACAACTGTAACATCATGTAAGGAAATACCTTATATTTTTGGGATCTATTCATTTCCCATTTCAACTAACAGGCTTATTTAAAGGATTATAAAGAAAAATTCAAAAGCAATATGGTGAAAAAAAAGCTTCACTCTTCTCAAAATATATTATGTTTTATTAGCAAAACTGTAGAAAAATTTAATAGAATTTCCACAGACCCAAGAAAACTCAACAGAAACTTTATCTAATTATACATCAACAATAAAGAAAAAGAATTTTTTTCTATCTCCCAATAAATTTAGTAATTAACTACTCTAAGAAATGGAAAGTTCCTTTCTGGCTTCTATAAACCAAATAACTTTTTTCGTGCGTATTTTGTATCGATGAATTAGGAGATATATTTAAAAAATATATTGTATCACTACTAGTATAATATTTCATAATGATATGTCAAGATTCATACAAGTTTTTTTTTATGATTAACAATATATTTAAATCTACATCTATTTGAGAGAAAAAAACTTTTAGTCAAGTTAATAAAAATGTTATAGTCCTTAATAAAACATCGTTTATATTTATCAAATTATATTTATATATAAATGAATAGATTGTAAATCAAAGTTATCATTGATCTAAAGTTGAAATAAGTACAGCCTGTCGAAATTTGGAACAGAGCCTTAAATTTCTTATCCCCTTGAAAAAAAGTGAAGTACTCCATTTTCCAATATTTGCAGCAAGTCATAAAGAGCTCCAAAGAAGACTAACTCTTAGGTGCCCTTACCTCTAGAAATCTAAAATTATCCAAACATAACCCCTCCTTCTTGTATTTTAATCACATTATGGATCGTTAAATTTTCTTTGGAAAAAGTATCAACCTAGAGACTTATTGAGCTATCAAGAGCTCCAAAGAAAACTTTATTTTTTGAAAACTGACAAATAATGTCAATAGTTGAAGCCGAGTCATATATCGTAGAAGATTTCCATAAAATTCTATGTGAGGTAGCCCAGGAAGGAGAAATGTCAAACAGAAGAGAATTTGATTAATCTGTTCAAATCAGAAAATATGAATGGATTTTAATATCATTATTGAAGGAACGCCATTATTTTTCTGGATTACAGGATAAATCAAACATATGTAAGTTCCCTGTAGATTTTCCATTGAGCTATTTCACTCTATTTAATTTCTTTCATAATATTTTACCTGGTTCTACGGAAGAATACTGTTTTACCCAATACTTTATTGACAATTGATTCTGGAACACACAGGATCATCATATGAGGATTGTGATTTTTTTAGTATTTTATGGTAATCATTTTATAAAAAAAAGTTTATGTATTTAGGTTAGCTATTATATATTTATGTGTCCCAGTATTTTTAAAGATTTCTGAGACATTTTGGTTAGTTTCTTTTGACAATAAACATACATTACTTTATCTGTTAATATCATATTTCTCCTACTTAACACAACATAAAATGTGCAAACATTCTAGAAAAAATAAAATACTTGTGCCAATTATGCGTCACTAGATCCCATTTGGATTAATACTCCATAAAATAAAAATTATATACTATATATTAATAAAGCAATAATTTAGTGAATGCCCCTCACATTTATGTACATACATTAATATATATTTCAATAATTAATAATATATTACATTATTAACTAAAAGAAATAATATTTTTTTCTCATACCATGTACAAACATTTGTTAAAAAAAGAACTCATAAAATCTTCTTTTCCATTAGCCAAAAATTTGTTATCAACTAATTAATTTATCTCTAACATCAAAAAAGCCACACATAAAATCGT